>NC_053026.1:361684983-361894634 GCF_003073215.2 Triticum urartu | reverse complement strand
AAATGCTAGGAGATAATAAACCAACTCCAGTTTTTATAGATACTGCTCCAGCACAGAGAAACCCAACTCCTACTAATAATAAGCAGATTCTAGTGGCCAAAGAACTAGTCCGCTCCAGTCCAGCAAAAATATGTCAACTCAATTCTAAGAAGCGTGTGCGTATCCTTGCATCATGAAATTTTATAGCATGCTGATCATATTTTCTACATGTTTCTTACCCATCTCTCTTTTAGAAAATAAGCTTAACAGATAGAAGAATTTCTGCAATGGTATCGTTTATGAGGAAAGATTCTTGCAGGAATTCTCTGTGCTCCAATGTAGATGTAAGTACCTGTTGTATATCACTATATTTTTACATCAGCATGTATTTTGTTAATCGGCGTGAATCCAACCTTTATCTGATCTAAATTTAGTTGTAGCAAAATGTATGATTAAAGGCCACAATGTTGATTTTTGCAAGGAAAACTGCCTGGTAGTTTTGCATCCTGAGCTGCATGAGTGTACTATCTCATATCAGTGGGTTTGAATACTTTGGTTCTGCAGTGCGTTTTTCAGTGTTTTTTTACTGTGTTGTCCCGTCCGGATTAAATGTCGCAGAAATGGATAAAACTAGATGTATCTAGAACTGAAATACGCCTAGACACATCCATTTATTTCCGGATGGAGGGAATACATGTCAATATGTCATGCCTTTCTATTCTTCAGTGCCTATTCCATCTCTGTTGTAGCATGTTTTATAACTAAATCACCATTCTTCTATATAAGGCATGCAAGGGGAAGACGGCTATGTTAGAATCTGAAGGGTTGCAAACCAGGTCTTTGCAAAAGATCCAAACGCCGGGAGATAATAAACCAACTCCATTTTTCATAGATACTGCTCCAGCACAGAGAAACCCAACTCCCACTGATAATAACCAGATTCCAATGGCCAAAGAACTAGTCCACTCCAGTCCAGCAAAAGAATGTCAACTCCATTCTAAGAAGCGTGTGCGTATCCTCGCATCATGAAATTTTATAGCATTCTGATCATATTTTCTACATGTTTATTACCCATCTCTCTTTTAGAAAATAAGGTTAAACGATACAAGACTTCCTCCATTGGGATCGTATTCGAGGAAAATATCTTGCGGGAATTCTCTATGCTCCAATGCTAATGTAAGTACCTGGTGTATATCACTATATTTTTACATCAGCATGTATTTTGTTAATCAGCGTGAATCTAACCTTTATCTGATCTAAAATTAGTTGTAGCAAAATGTTAAAGGCACCAATGTTGATTTTTGTAAGGAAAACTGCCTGGTAGTTTTGCATACTGAGCTGCATGAATGTACTATCTCATATCACGCACATTACTGAATTGTAGTGATTCTCTGGTTGCCCATTCATTCATTGTGTCAATGTTGCTTTCGTATTACCTTACCTGGCTGATGATAGCTGTGCCATATTGTGTTAATTTGGTGTAGGCTAGTTGCCCAAACGTTCGTTGTGTCAATGTTGCTTTTCTATTATCTGACTTGGCCAATGATAGCAATGCTAGTGTGTTAATTTTGTGCAGGCTGCTGAAGATAAGAAGACAAACTCTGAAAATAGCAAGGCAACCCCATTGTTTCTTTCCAGTAAATCTAGGCCAGGTAATATGGCAATAACTCATGATTAATCTGTTTGGTTCCCGTCCTAATTTATGTTATGATGCAGTGGTCGAGACACTCTCCACTATCAATAATACAAGCCTGCGAAAATCGCCATCTGAATCTGTTCAGTGTCCTCTGTCTCAAATGCAACGGAATAAATGTATGTTTGTGAACCAATTAATGGCTGAAGCAATGATGGAAATGGTGGATGAATCAGAGGTGTAGAGTCGTGCGACACAACAATTGATCAATGTTTTCAGAGACAGTGTAGCAAAGCAGCAAGAACTTGCCCACATGCTTATGGGCGTCATCTGTGCCGAGGTTGTAGATTGTGACATTGTAGATGGTTAGGTTCTGCTCATTTATTTGCACCGGCATCAATCTTTGATTGCCCAGTGGATGTAATTTCCTGTAATATATGTTGGATGTGCAACGTTATTCCCTGTATGCCGTACCTTTGTTTGATCGGTTTTGGTCCTGTGCATAATTGCTCGTCGTAATGGGCTCAAATTATCTAATTTGGCCTAAAGACATGAACGAACTTTAGTGGGCCAATTAAGTTAATGGGCCGTTACTAGGCCGAAAGTTAATGGTCGGCCCTCTTACCTCCCGGGTCGTCAACAGGCCGACATCGAAGTGGGCAACAGGTGGCCCAATTTATTTCATGGGCCGTTAACAGGCCGTTACTAAGTTTGGGCTACATATGGCCCAACTATACTATAGGCCTTTAGCAGGCCGAAAGAGACAGCGGGCTTGTACTGGACCATGAAGAGCATGGGCCGCTAAGAGGCTGAAAGTCAAGTCGTACTGTAAACGGCCCAACTGTGTTGTGGGCCATTGGACCATGAAGGGCATGGGCCATTAAAAGGCCAAAACTAAGGTCCGACTACAAATGGCCCAACTCATTTATGGTCCGTTAACAGACCGAAAGGCACACAGGGCCGGGAATTGGCCCAACACTTAAATGGGTCGCTAAAAGGCTAAAACTCAGGTCCGACTACAAATGGCCCAACTGATTTATGGGCTGTCAACAGGCTGAAAGTGACACCGGGCCAGAAATTGGCCCAACACTTAAATGGGCCACTAAAAGGCCGAAACTCAGGTCCGACTACAAATGGCCCATCAGATTTATGGGTCGTCAATAGGCTGAAAGACACACCGGGCTGGAAATTAGCCCAATATTTAAATGGGTCGCTAAAAGGCCGAAAGATGTACATCCTGAAAATTGGCCCATCCATTAAATGGGCCGTTAAGAGGCCGAAATCTCATCGGGCCGATATTGAGCCCAAAATATATAGCAGGCTATTAACGGGCTCGAACTGACGATGGGCTGCAATGGTGTCAAATCTTTAACGGGCCATTGACGGGCCGAATTGGCACATCTCGTATGGGCCGTGGACTTAAATGGACCTGACACAAGTAGGCCTTATATGGGATGGCCTGCTAATTTTTACTAGGCCGGCCTTTTTCACCGGAATGGGCCACTGTTGGGCCGGGACACGTGTCAACCTATCATAGGCACCTCCTGTCCAATGAGTGGATGACATCTGTCCCAACGGTGAGGCAACACGTGTTTCCTTCGGCCAATCAGAATTTTACACGTGGAAATTTCCCATTGGTCAGGGCTGTTAACGGGTTATCGGATCCAAAATCCGACCCGATAGCTTAACGGCGTTCCGTTACGGTGGATGCCACGTGTCGGTCACGCTTGATGAAAGCACTTCAGTGACACGCGATTTATCGTCATGGAAGTGGACACTTCTGTGATGATAATTTTGGTAATGTCATGGAACACTTCTAAGACAGCACAAGTATGACTATCTTGATTCTGTCATAAAATCGTCATGGATGTATAGGCATGACAAAAAATGCGACCTACTGTGACAAACACGTATCATCACGGAAGTGTATTTTTTTGTAGTGAATAAAGGGAAGGGGATCCTACTCCCGGTGGGAGTAGGACTCCTTGGGGCGCGCCTAGGGAGGCCGCCCCCCTCCCCCTCCTCCACTCCTTTATATACGGGGGAGGGGGCACCCCATGGACACACAAGTTGATCATTGATCTTTAGCCATGTGTGGTGCCCCCTCCACCATAATCCACCTCGGTAATATCATAGTGGTGCTTAGGTGAAGACCTGTTCCGGTAGCAACATCATCATTGTCATCAAGCCATCGTGCTGACAAAGCTCTCCCTCGAAGCTCTACTGGATCATGAGTTCGCAGGACGACACCGAGCCGGACATGCGCAGATCGTGGAGGTGACGTATCTTCGGTACTAGATCGGTCGATCGTGAAGACGTACGACTACATCAACCGCATTATCATAACGCTTCCGCTTACGGTCTATGAGGGTACGTAGACGATACTATCCCCTCTCGTTGCTATGCATCACCATGATATTGCGTGTGCATAGAATTTTTTTGAAATTAGTGTGCTCCCCAACAGTGGCATTCGAGCCAGGTTTATGCGTAGATGTTATATGCACAGGTAGAACACAAAGGAGTTGTGGGCATGGGTATATACATATTGCTTGCCGTCACTAGTTGATTCTTGATTCAACATTATTGTTGGATGAAGCGGCTCAGACCGACATTACGCGTACGCTTACGCGAGACTGGTTCTACCGACGTGCTTTGCACACAGGTGGCTAGTGGGTGTCTGTTTCTCTGACTTTAGTTGAATCAGATTCAATGAACAGGGTTCTTTCTGAAGATCAAAAAGCAATCACTATACCGTGTTATGGTTTTTGATGCGTAGGTAAGAACGATTCTTGCTCAGCCCGTAGCAGCCACGTAAAACTTGCAACAACAAAGTAGAGGATGTCTAACTTGTTTTTGTAGGGCTTGTTGTGATGTGATATGGTCAAGAGGTGACGAGATATAAGTTGTTGTATGAGATGATCATGTTTTGTTGAAGTTATCGGCAACTGGCAGAAGCCTTATGGTTATCTCTTTATTGCATAAGATGCAAGCGCCAAATAATTGCTTTACTTTATCGCTATGCGATAGCAATAGTTGCAAGAGCAATAGTTGGCGAGACGACCATGTGATGGCACGTTGATAGAGATCAAGATGATGGAGATCATGGTGTCATGCCGGTGACGATAGAGATCATGACGGTAGAGATCATGACGGTACTTTGGAGATGGAAATCAAAGGTGCAAGATGAGCATGGCCATATCATGTCACATATTTTGATTGCATGTGATGTTTATCCTTTATGTATCTTATTTTGCTTAGTTCGGCGGTAGCATTATAAGAAGATCTCTCACTAAATTTCAAGGTATAAGTGTTCTCCCTGAGTATGCACCGTTGCGGCAGTTCATCGTGTCGAGACCCACGTGATGATAGGGTGTGATAAGCTCTACGTTCACATACAACGGGTGCAAGCCAGTTTTGCACACGCGGAATACTCGGGTTAAACTTGACGAGCCTAGCATATGCAGATATGGCCTTGGAACACTGGAGACCGAAAGGTCGAGCGTGAATCATATAGTAGATATGATCAACATAGTGATGTTCACCATTGAAAACTACTCCATCTCACGTGATGATCGGACATGGTTTAGTTGATTTGGATCACGTGATCATTTAGATGACTAGAGGGATGTCTATCTAAGTGGGAGTTCTTAAGTAATATGATTAATTGAACTTTAATTTATCATGAACTTAGTCCTGATAGTATTTGCATATCTATGTTGTAGATCAATAGCTTGTGATGTACCTCCCTATTTATTTTTCTTGATATGTTCCTAGAGAAAAATAAGTTTAAAGATGATAGTAGCAATGATGCAGACTGGGTCCGTGATCTGAGGATTATCCTCATTGCTGCACAGAAGAATTATGTCCTTGATGCACCGCTAGGTGACAGACCTATTATAGGAGCAGATGCACACGTTATGAACGTTTGACAAAGCTCGGTATGATGACTACTTAATAGTTTAGTGCACCATGATTTACGGCTTAGAACCGGGACTTCAAAAATGTTTTGAACGCAACGGAACATATAAGATGTTCTAAGAGTTGAAATTGGTATTTCATACTCATGCCCGTATCGAGAGGTATGAGACCTCTGACAGTACTTTGCCTACAAGGTGGAGGAGAATAGCTCAACCAGTGAGCATGTGCTCAGATTGTCTGGGTACTACAATTGCTTGAATCAAGTGGGAGTTAATCTTCTAGATAAGATAGTAATTCATAAAGTTCTCTAGTCACTATCACCAAGTTACTAGAACTTAGTGATGAACTATAATATGCAAGGGATGACGAAACAAATTCCCAAGCTCTTCGCGATGCTGAAATCAGTGAAGGTAGAAATCAAGAAATAGCATCAAGTGTTGATGGTTGATACATCTCCAATGTAGTTGTAATTTTTGATTGTTCCATGCTATTATATTATCAACCTTGGATGTTCTATATGCATTACTATGCTATTTTATATGATTTTTGGGACTAACCTATTAACCTAGAGCCTAGTGCCAGTTTCTATTTTTCCTTGTTTTAGAGTCGCAGAAAAGGAAAATCAAACGGAGTCCAATTGACCTGAAACTTCACGGAACTTACTTTTGGAATGGAAGCAATCCCGGAGACTTGGACTGGACGTCAGGGAAGCTTCGAGGTGGCCACGAGGCAGGGAGGCGTGCCCCCACCCTCGTGGGCCCCTCGTGGCTCCCCTGACCGACTTCTTTCGCCTATATATGTCCATATACCCTAAAAACATCAGGGAGGAGAATAGATCGGGAGTTCCGCCGCCAGAAGCCTCCGTCGCCACCGAAAACCAATCTAGACCCGTTCCGGCACCCTGCCGGAGGGGGGGGAATCCCTCTCCAGTGGCCATCTTCATCATCCCGGCGCTCTCCATGACGAGGAGGGAGTAGTTCACCCTCGAGGCTGAGGGTATGTATCAGTAGCTATGTGTTTGATCTCTCTCTCTCTCTCTCTCGTGTTCTTGAGGTGGAACAATCTTGATGTATCGTGAGCTTTGCTATTATATTTTGATCTTATGATGTTTCTCCCCCTCTACTCTCTTGTGATGAATTGAGTTTTCCCTTTGAAGTTATCTTATCGGATTGAGTCTTTAAGGATTTGAGAACACTTGATATATGTCTTGCTTGTGCTTATCTTTGGTGACAATGGGATATCACGTGATCCACTTGATGTATGTTTTGGTGATCAACTTGCGAGTTCCGTGACCTCATGAACTTATGCAACGGGGTTGGCACACGTTTTCGTCTTGACTCTCCGGTAGAAACTTTGGGGCACTCTTTGAAGTTCTTTGTGTTGGTTGAATAGATGAATCTGAGATTGTGTGATGCATATCGTATAATCATACCCACGGATACTTGAGGTGACATTGGAGTATCTAGGTGACATTAGGGTTTTGGTTTATTTGTGTCTTAAGGTGTTAGTTTAGTACGAACTCTATGATAGATTGAACAGAAAGAATAGCTTCATGTTATTTTACTACGGACTCTTGAATAGATCGATCTGAAAGGATAAATTTGAGGTGGTTTCGTACCCTACAATAATCTCCTCGTTTGTTCTCCGCTACTAGTGACTTTGGAGTGACTCTTTGTTGCATGTTGAGGGATAGTTATATGATCCAATTATGTTATTATTGTTGAGAGAACTTGCACTAGTGAAAGTATGAACCCTAGGCCTTGTTTCAACGCATTGCAATACCATTTGTGCTCACTTTTATCATTAGTTACCTTGCTGTTTTTATATTTTCACATTACAAAAACCTATATCTACCATCCATATTGCACTTGTATGACCATCTCTTCGCCGAACTAGTGCACCTATACAATTTACCATTGTATTGGGTGTGTTGGGGACACAAGAGACTCTTTGTTATTTGGTTGCAGGGTTGCTTGAGAGAGACCATCTTCATCCTACGCCTCCCATGGATTGATAAACCACAGGTCATCCACTTGAGGGAAATTTTCTACTGTCCTACAAACCTCTGCACTTGGAGGCCAAACAACGTCTACAAGAAGAAGGTTGTGTAGTAGACATCAATGGTTAACAAGACCATTAGTTTCAAGAAAAGGGCAAAGGTAAAGAAAGAGGAACTCCAAAGAAGAAAGGCAAGCAAGTTGCCACTCCCATGAAGAAGCTCAAAGCTGGACCCAAGCCTGGAACTGAGTGCTTCTACTGCAAAGGAAATGGTCACTGGAAGTGGAACTGCCCTAGATACTTGGCGGATAAGAAGGATGGCAAAGTGAACAAAAGTATATATTTGATATACATGTTATTGATGTGTACTTTACTAGTGTTTATAACAACACCTCGGTATTTGATACTAGTTCAGTTACTAAGAGTAGTAACTCGAAACGGGAGTTGCAAAATAATCAGAGACTAGTTAAGGGCGAGGTGATGATGTGAGTTGGAAATGATTCCAAGGTTGATAAAATCACCATCGCACACTCCCTTTACCTTCGGGATTAGTGTTGAACCTAAAATAAATGTTACTTGGTGTTTGCGTAAAGCATAATATGATTGGATCATGTCTATTGCAATATAGTTATTCATTTAAGCCAAGGATAATTTTTATTCTGTTTACATGAATAAAACCTTCTGAGGTCATACACCCAAGGTGAATGGTTTATTGAATCTCGATCGTAGTAATACACATATTCAGGATATTGAAGCCAAAAGATGCAAAGTTAATAATGATAGTGCAACTTATATGTGGCACTGCCGTTTAGGTCCTATTGGTGTAAAGCGCATGAAGAAACTCCATGCCGATGGGCTTTTGGAATCACTTGATTATGAATCATTTGATGCTTGCGAACCATGCCTCGTGGGCAAGATGACTAAAACTCCGTTCTCCGGAACAATGGAGTGATACGTCTCCAACGTATCTATAATTTTTGATTGCTCCATGCTATATTATCTACTGTTTTGGGCAATATTGGGCTTTATTATCCACTTTTATATTACTTTTGGGACTAGCCTATTAACCGGAGGCCCTGCCTAGATTTGCTGTTTTATGCCTATTTTAGTGTTTCGAAGAAAAGGAATATCAAACGGAGTCGAAACGGAACGAAATCAACTGGAGAAGTTATTTTTGGAAGGAAACCTACCGGATAGACTTGGACCCTACATCAGATGATGAAGGAGGTGCTCACGAGGGTAGGGGGCGCGCCCACCCCCCTGGGGGCGCCCCCTGCCTCGTGCCCCCCCTTCGGTCCACCGACGTACTCCTTTGACCCATATATACCTACGTATCGTAAAACTTCCAGAACGGAGAATAGATCGGGAGTTCCGCCGCCAGAAGCCTCCGTAGCCACCAAAAACCAATCTAGACCTGTTCCAGCAGCCTACGAGAGGGGGCAATCCCTCTCCGGTGGCCATCTTCATCATCCCGGTGCTCTCCATGACGAGGAGGGAGTAGTTCTCCTTCGGGGCTGAGGGTATGTACCAGTAGCTATGTGTTTGATCTCTCTCTCTCTCTCTCGTGTTCTTGAGATGATACGATCTTGATGTATCGCGAGCTTTGCTATTATATTTGGATCCTATGATGTTTCTTCCCCCCTCTACTATCTTGTAATGAATTGAGTTTCCCCTTTGAAGTAATCTTATCGGATTGAGTCTTTAAAGATTTGAGAACACTTGATGTATGTCTTGCCGTGGATTCACTTGATGTATGTTTTGGTGATCAACTTGCGGGTTCCGCCCATGAACCTATGCATAGGGTTTGGCACACGTTTTCGTCGTGATTCTCCGGTAGAACTTTGGGGCACTCTTTGAGGTCCTTTGTGTTGGTTGAATAGATGAATCTGAGATTGTGTGATGCATATCGTATAATCATACCCACGGATACTTGAGGTGACATTGGAGTATCTAGGTGACATTAGGGTTTTGGTTGATTTGTGTCTTAAGGTGTTATTCTAGTACGAACTCTAGGGCTGTTTGTGACACCTATAGGAATAGCCCAACGGATTGATTGGAAAGAATAACTTTGAGGTGGTTTCGTACCCTACCATAATCTCTTCGTTCGTTCTCCGCTATTAGTGACTTTGGAGTGACTCTTTGTTGCATGTTGAGGGATAGTGATGTGATCCAATTATAATATTATTGTTGAGGGAACTTGCACTAGCGAAAGTATGAACCCTAGGCCTTATTTCCACGCATTGCAATACCATTTACGCTCTCTTTTATCATTAGTTACCTTGCTGTTTTTATAATTTCAGATTACAAATACCTTTATCTACCATCCATATTGCACTTGTATCACCATCTCTTCGCCGAACTAGTGCACCTATACAATTTACCATTGTATTGGGAGTGTTGGGGACACAAGAGACTCTTTGTTATTTGGTTGCAGGGTTGCTTGAGAGAGACCATCTTCATCCTATGCCTCCTAAAGATTGATAAACCTTAGGTCATCCACTTGAGGGAAATTTGCTACTGTCCTACAAACCTCTGCACTTGGAGGCCCAACAACGTCTACAAGAAGAAGGTTGTGTAGTAGACATCAAGCTCTTTTCTGGCACCGTTGCTGGGGAGGTTAGCGCTTGAAGGTATATCTTTAGATCTTGCAATCGAGTCTTTTAGTTTCTTGTTTTATCACTAGTTTAGTTTATAAAAAAATTACAAAAAAATGGAATTGAGTTTGTCTCATACTCTTCACCTTTTTAATATCTTTCGTGAGTATGATGGAAAGGATAATTGTGCTCAAGTGCTAGAAGAAGAAATCTATAAAATGTTTGGCACTAAATATTTGAATGATGAGCATGATTGCAATGTTGTTAGTATGAATTCCTTGAATATCCATGATGCTAATGATATGCAAAGCCACAAGCTTGGGGAAGCTATGTTTGATGAAGATGATATTTTTTGTCCCCCAATCTTTGATGAGCAAATTTATTATGATGAAAGCATGCCTCCTATCTACGATGATTATTGTGATGACACGTATGCTTTAAAGAATAATGATAACCATGAAACTTGTCATCTTGATCTTAATTTTCAATCACATGATAGTTATTTTGTTGAGTTTGCTCCCACTAGTATTCATGAGAAGAATTTTGCTTGTGTGGAGAGTAGTAAATTTTCTATGCTTGTAGATCATGAAAAGAATGATTTAGGTGCTGGTTATATTGTTGAATTCATTCATGATGCCACTGAAAATTATTATGAGGGAGGAACATATGCTTGTAGGAATTGCAATAATATCAAGTTTCCTCTCTATGTGCTGAAAGTTTTGAAGTTATGCTTGTTTTGCCTTCCTATGCTAGTTGATTATTGTTCCCATAAGTTGTTTGCTCACAAAATACCTATGCATAGGAAGTGGGTTAGGCTTAAATGTGCTACTAATATTCTTCATGATGCTCTCTTTATGTTTCAATTATTATCCTTTATGTGAGCATCATTGAAATCATCATGCCTAGCTAGGGGCGTTAACGATAGCGCTTGTTGGGAGGAAACCCAATTTATTTTATGTACTTGATTTTTGTTCCTGTTTAGTAATAAATAATTCATCTAGCCTCTGTTTAGATGTGGTTTTATGCTTTTAATTAGTGTTTGTGCCAGGTAGAACCTTTGGGAAGACTTGGGGAAAGTCTTGTTGATCATGCTGTAAAAACAGAAACTTTAGCGCTCACGAGAACTGGTGTCATTTTTATTTGGAGAGTGCTATTTAGTTAATTATTTTTGCAGATGATTAATAGATAAATTCCTCAGGTCCAGAAATTTATTTGAGAATTTTATGAGTTACATAAGTATACGTTTGATCCAGATTACTACAGACTGTTCTGTTTTTGACAGATTCTGTTTTTCATGTGTTGTTTACTTATTTTGATGAATCTATGGCTAGTAAAATAGTTTATAAACCATAGATAAGTTGGAATACAGTAGTTTTAACACCAATATAAATAAATAATGAGTTCATTACAGTACCTTGAGTGGTGATTTATTTTCTTATACTAACGGAGCTTACGAGTTTTCTGTTAAGTTTTGTGTTGTGAAGTTTTCAAGTTTTGGGTAAGGATTCGATGGACTATGGAATAAGGAGTGGACAGAGCCTAAGCTTGGGGATGCCTGAGGCACCCCAAGGTAATATTCAAGGATAGCCAAGAGCCTAAGCTTGGGGATGCCCTGGAAGACATCCCCTCTTTCGTCTTCGTTCATCGGTAACTTTACTTGGAGCTATATTTTTATTCGCCACATGATATGTGTTTTTCTTGGAGCATCAATTTATTTTGTTAGGATTTTCTTGATGTTATTTAGAACAATGTTTTTCATCTTTTATTTCAATAAAAGTGGCATTGATAGCCTCCACTATGCCTATGTTACAAGTATACATGTTGCTGTTTGAAAACAGAAAGTTTACCGCTGTTGCAATAATTCCCTAGAAAAGTCAGAATGTGATAAAATGTTGAAACCTTTTGAATATTAATCTCTGATAAATTTACTACAGTGGTAATTTTCTTTCATAATTTTTGGAGCTAGGGAAGTATGGATGTTGCAGCATTCTTTACAGACTATTCTGTTTAGGCAGATTGATGTTATGTTTGCATTGTTTGCATATGTTTGCTTCTTTAATGATTCTATTTGAGGATAGGACTATTAAATATGCAGAGGCATTTAGTATGCAATGTTGAATAATAATTTTAGTGATTTGCTACAGTAGAGTATGATAAGATTTTGGCAATGGTCTATACTAACTTATCTCACGAGTCCTTGTTGAGTTTTGTGTGGATGAAGCTTTTGTGATTTAGGGAGACCTTGATATGAGAGGAATTAAGGAGACACAAAAGCTCAAGCTTGGGGATGCCCAAGGCACCCCAAGATAATATTTCGAGAAGTCTCAAGCATCTAAGCTTGGGGATGCCCCGGTTGGCATCCCACCTTTCTTCTTCAACAACTATCGGTTAGTTTCGGTTGATCCTAAGTTTTTGCTTCTTCACATGATGTTTGCTATTCTTAGAATGTCATTTTATTTTGCTTTTATTGATGTTTGAATAAAATACCAAGATCTGAAATTATTAAATGTTAGAGAGTCTTCACATAGTTGCATAATTATTCAACTACTCATTGATCTTCACTTATATCCTTCGGAGTAGTTTGTCATTTGCTCTAGTGCTTCACTTATATATTTTAGAGCATGGTGGTAGTTTTATTTTGAATAAATAGATGAACTCTCATGATTCACTTACATTATTTTGAGAGTCTTAATATCATGGTAATTTGCTTAAAATCCTAATATGCTAGGTATTCAAGAACAATAAAATTCTCTTATGAGTGTGTTGAATACTAAGAGAAGTTTGATACTTGATGATTGTTTTGAGATATGAGGATGGTAATATTAGAGTCGTGCTAGTTGAGTAGTTGTGAATTTGAGAAATTCTTTTGTTGAAGTTTGCAAGTCCTGTAGCATGCATGTATGGTAAACGTTGTGTAACAAATTTGAAATATGAGGTGTTATTTGATTGTCTTCCTTATGAGTGGCGGTCGGGGACGAGCGATGGTCTTTTCCTACCAATATATCCCCCTAGGAGCATGCGTGTAGTGACGAGGTTTTTTATGACTTGTAGATTTTTGCAATAAGTATGTGAGTTCTTTATTACTAATGTTGAGTCCATGGATTATACGCACTCTCACCCTTCCATCCTTGCTAGCCTCTTCAGTACTGTGCATTGCCCTTTCTCACATTGAGAGTTGGTGCAAACTTTGCCGGTGCATCCAAACCCCGTGATATGATACGCTCTATCACACATAAACCTCCTTATATCTTCCTCAAAACAGCCACCATACCTACCTATTATGGCATTTCCATAGCCATTCCGAGATATATTGCCATGCAACTTTCCACCATCCAGTTTATCATGACACATTCATCATTGTCATATTGCTTAGCATGATCATGTAGTTGACATAGTATTTGTGGCAAAGCCACCGTTCATAATTTTTTCATACTTGTCACTCTTGATTCATTGCATATCCCGGTACACCGCCGGAGGCATCCATATAGAGTCATACTTTGTTCTAGTATCGAGTTGTAATCATTGAGTTGTAAATAAATAGAAGTGTGATGATCATCATTCAATAGAGCATTGTCCCAAAAAAAGAGAAAGGCCAAATAAAAAAAAAGAAGGCCCAAAAAAAGAGAAAATAAATAAAAAGGGGCAATGCTACTATCCTTTTTTCCCACACTTGTGCTTCGAAGTAGCACCATGTTCTTCATATAGAGAGTCTCTTGAGCTATCACTTTCATATACTAGTGGGAATTTTCATTATAGAACTTGGCTTGTATATTCCAACAATGGGCTTCCTCAAGTGCCCTAGGTCTTCGTGAGCAAGCAAGTTGGATGCACACCCACTTAGTTTCTTTTTTTGAGCTTTCATACATTTATAGCTCTAGTGCATCCGTTGCATGGCAATCCCTACTCCTTGCATTAACATCAATCGGTGGGCATCTCCATAGCCCATTGATTAGCCTCGTTGATGTGAGACTTTCTCCTTTTTGTCTTCTCCACATAACCCCCTCATTATTCTATTCCGCCCATAGTGCTATATCCATGGCTCACGCTCATGTATTGCGTGAAGGTTTATAAAGTTTGAGATTACTAAAGTATGAAACAATTGCTTGGCTTGTCATCGGGGTTGTGCATGATGAGAGCATTCTTGTGTGACGAAAATGAAACATGACTAAACTATATGATTTTGTAGAGATAAATTTTCTTTGGCCATGTTATTTTGAGAATACATAATTGCTTAGTTAGTATGCTTGAAGTATTATCATTTTTATGTCAATATGAACTTTTGCCTTGAATCTTTCGGATCTGAATATTCATACCACAATTAAGAAGAATTACATTAAAATTATGCCAAGTAGCACTCCGCATCAAAAATCCTATTTTTATCATTTACCTACTCGAGGACGAGCTCGAGGACGAGCAGGAATTAAGCTTGGGGATGCTTGATACGTCTCCAATGTATCTATAATTTTTGATTGCTCCATTCTATATTATCTACTGTTTTGGGCAATATTGGGCTTTATTATCCACTTTTATATTACTTTTGGGACTAGCCTATTAACCGGAGGCCCTGCCCAGATTTGTTGTTTTATGCCTATTTCAGTGTTTCGAAGAAAAGGAATATCAAACGGAGTCGAAACGGAACGAAATCAACTGGAGAAGTTATTTTTGGAAGGAAACCTACCGGATAGACTTGGACCCTACGTCAGAAGATGAAGGAGGTGCTCACGAGGGTAGGGGGCGCGCCCACCCCCCTGGGGGGCGCCCCCTACCTCGTGGCCCCCCTTCGGTCCACCGACGTACTCCTTTCATCCATATATACCTACGTATCGTAAAACTTCTAGAACGGAGAATAGATCGGGAGTTCCGCCGCCAGAAGCCTCCGTAGCCACCAAAAACCAATCTAGACCCGTTCCGGCACCCTGCCGGAGGGGGCAATCCCTCTCCGGTGGCCATCTTCATCATCCCGGTGCTCTCCATGACGAGGAGGGAGTAGTTCTCCCTCAGGGCTGAGGGTATGTACCAGTAGCTATGTGTTTGATCTCTCTCTCTCTCGTGTTCTTGAGATGATACGATCTTGATGTATCGCGAGCTTTGCTATTATATTTGGATCCTATGATGTTTCTTCCCCCCTCTACTCTCTTGTAATGAATTGACTTTCCCCTTTGAAGTAATCTTATCAGATTGAGTCTTTAAAGATTTGAGAACACTTGATGTATGTCTTGCCGTGGATATTTGTGGTGACAACGGGATATCACGTGATTCACTTGATGTATGTTTTGGTGATCAACTTGCGGGTTCCGCCCATGAACCTATGCATAGGGTTTGGCACACGTTTTCGTCGTGATTCTCCGGTAGAACTTTGGGGCACTCTTTGAGGTCCTTTGTGTTGGTTGAATAGATGAATCTGAGATTGTGTGATGCATATCGTATAATCATACCCACGGATACTTGAGGTGACATTGGAGTATCTAGGTGACATTAGGGTTTTGGTTGATTTGTGTCTTAAGGTGTTATTCTAGTACGAACTCTAGGGTTGTTTGTGACACCTATAGGAATAGCCCAACGGATTGATTGGAAAAAATAACTTTGAGGTGGTTTCGTACCCTACCATAATCTCTTCGTTCGTTCTCCGCTATTAGTGACTTTGGAGTGACTCTTTGTTGCATGTTGAGGGATAGTGATGTGATCCAATTATGATATTATTGTTGAGGGAACTTGCACTAGCGAAAGTATGAACCCTAGGCCTTATTTCCACGCATTGCAATACCGTTTACGCTCTCTTTTATCATTACTTACCTTGCTGTTTTTATAATTTCAGATTACAAATACCTTTATCTACCATCCATATTGCACTTGTATCACCATCTCTTCGCCGAACTAGTGCACCTATACAATTTACCATTGTATTGGGTGTGTTGGGGACACAAGAGACTCTTTGTTATTTGGTTGCAGGGTTGCTTGAGAGAGACCATCTTCGTCCTACGCCTCCTAAGGATTGATAAACCTTAGGTCATCCACTTGAGGGAAATTTGCTACTGTCCTACAAACCTCTGCACTTGAAGGCCCAACAACGTCTACAAGAAGAAGGTTGTGTAGTAGACATCATGGAGCAAGCAACTAACTTATTGTAAATAATACATACTGATGTATGCGATCCGATAAGTGTTGAGGCTCGCGACGGGTATCGTTATTTTTTGACCTTCACAGATGATTTGAGCAGATATGGGTATATCTACTTAATGAAACATAAGTCTGAAACATTTGAAAAGTTCAAAGAATTTTAGAGTGACGTGGAAAATCATCATAACAAGAAAATAAAGTTTCTATGATCTGATCACGGAGGCGAATATTTGAGTCACGAGTTTGGACTTCATTTGAAACAATGCGGAATAGTTTCGCAACTCACGCCACCTGGAACACCACAGCGTAATGGTGTGTCCGAACGTCATAATCATACTTTACTAGATATGGTGCGATCTATGATATCTCTCACTGATTTACTGCTATCATGTTGGGGTTACGCTTTAGAGACAGCTGCATTCACATTAAATAGGGCACCATCTAAATCCGTTGAGACGACACCTTATGAACTGTGGTTTGGCAAGAAACCCAAGTTGTCATTTCTTAAAGTTTGGGGCTGCGATGCTTATGTGAAAAAGCTTCAACCTGATAAGCTCGAACCCAAATCGGTGAAATGTGTCTTCATAGGATACCCAAAGGAGAATGTTGGGTACACCTTCTATCACAGATCCGAAGGCAAGATATTCGTTGCTAAGAATGGATCCTTTCTAGAGAAGGAGTTTCTCTCGAAATAAGTGAGTGGGAGGAAAGTAGAACTTGACGAGGTAATTGTACCTTCTCCCTTATTGGAAAGTAGTTCATCACTGAAATCAGTTCTAGTGATTCCTACACCTATAAGTGAGGAAGCTAATGATGATGATCATGAAACTTTTGACCAATTTACTATCGAACCTCGTAGGTCAGCCAGAGTAAGATCCGCACCAGAGTGGTACAGTAATCCTATTCTGGAAGTCATGTTACTTGACCATGACGAACCTACAAACTATGAGGAAGCGATGATGAGCCCAGATTCCGCAAAATGGCTTGAGGCCATGAAATCTGAGATGGGATCCATGTATGAGAACAAAGTATGGACTTTGATTTACTTGTCCAATGATTGGCGAGCCATTGAGAATAAATGGATCTTCAAGAGGAAGACGGACGCTGATAGTAGTGTTACTATCTACAAAGCTCAAATTGTCGCAAAAAGGTTTTCGACAAGTTCAAGGTGTTGACTACGATGAGATTTTCTCACTCGTAGCGATGCTTAAGTCTGTCCGAATCGTGTTAGCAATTGCCACATTTTATGAAATCTGGCAAACAGATGTCAAAACTGCATTCCTTAATGGATTTCTTAAAGAAGAGTTGTATATGATACAACAAGAAAGTTTTATCATTCCTAAAGGTGCTAACAAAGTGTGCAAGCTCCAGCAATCCATCTATGGACTGGTGCAAGCATCTCGGAGTTGGAATATATGCTTTGATGCGTTGATCAAAGCATATAGTTTTATACAGACTTTTGGAGAAGCCTGTATTTACAAGAAAGTGAGTGGGAGCTTTGTAGCATTTCTGATATTATATGTGGATGACATATTGTTGATCGGAAATGATAGTGAATTTCTGGATAGCATAAAAGGATACTTGAATAAGAATTTTTCAAAGAAAGACCTCGGTGAAGCTGCTTACACATTCAGCATCAAGATCTATAGAGATAGATCAAGACGCTTGATAAGATTTTTCAATGAGTACATACCTTGACAAGATTTTGAAGTAGTTCAAAATGGAACAGTCAAAGAAGGAGTTCTTGCCTGTGCTGCAAGGTGTGAAGTTGAGTAAAGACTCAAAACCCGACCACAGCAGAAAATAGAAAGAGAATGAAATGTCATTCCCTATGCCTCAGTCATAGGTTCTATAAAGTATGCTATGCTATGTACCAGTCCTATTGTATACCTTAGCATGATTCTGGCAAGGGAGTACAATAGTGATCTAGGAGTAGATCACTGGACAGCGATCAAAATTATCCTTAGAGGACTAAGGGAATATTTCTCGGTTATGGAGGTGATAAAAGAGTTCGTCGTAAAGAGTTACGTCGATGCAAGCTTTTTACATCGATCTAGATGACTCCAAGTCTCGATCTAGATACATATTGAAAGTGGGAGTAATTAGCTAGAGTAGCTCCATGCAGAGTACTGTAGGCATAGAAATTTGCAAAATACATACGGATCTGAATGTTGCAGACCCATAGACTAAACTTCTCTCACAAGCAAAACATGATCACTCTTTGGGTGTTAATCACATTGTGATGTGAACTAGATTATTGACTCTAGTAAACCCTTTGGGTATTAGTCACATGGAGATGTGAACTAATCACATAAAGATGTGAACTATTGGTGTTAAATCACATGATGGTGTGAACTAGATTATTGACTCTAGTGTAAGTGGGAGACCGAAGGAAATATGCCCTAGAGGCAATAATAAAGTTATTATTTATTTCCTTATATCATGATAAATGTTTATTATTCATGCCAGAATTGTATTAACCGGAAACTTAGTACATGTGTGAATACATAGGCAAACAGAGTATCACTAGTTTGCTTCTACTTGACTAGCTCGTTGAATCAATGATGGTTATGTTTCCTAACCATAGACATGAGTTGTCATTTGATTAACGGGATCACATCATTAGAGAATGATGTGATTGACTTGACCCATCTGTTAGCTTAGCATGATGATCGTTTAGTTTGTTGCTATTGCTTTCTCCATAACTATACATGTTCCTATGACTATGAGATCATGCAACTCCCGAATACCGGGGAACACTTTGTGTGCTACCAAACGTCACAACGTAACTGTGTGATTATAATGGTGCTCTACAGGTGTCTCCGATGGTAATTGTTGAGTTGGCATGGATCAAGATTAGGATTTGTCACTCCGATTGTCGGAGAGGTATCTCTGGGCCCTCTCGGTAATGTACATCACTATAAGCCTTGCAAGCAATGTAGCTAATGAGTTAGTTACGGGATGTAGCATTACAGAACGAGTAAAGAGACTTTCCAGTAACGATATTGAACTAGGTATTGAGATACCGACGATCGAATCTCGGGCAAGTAACATACCAATGACAAAGGGAACAACGTATATCATTATGTGGTTTGACCGATAAATATCTTCGTAGAATATGTAGGAACCAATATGAGCATCCAGGTTCCGCTATTGGTTATTGACCGGAGACATGTCTCGGTCATGTCTACATAGTTCTCAAACCCATAGGGTTTGCATGCTTAACGTTCGGTGATGATCGGTATTACGTGTTTATGTGTTTTGATGTACCGAAGGTAGTTTGGAGTCCCGGATTTGATCACGGACATGATGAGGAGTCTCGAAATGGTTGAGACGTAAAGATCGATATATTGGAAGCCTATGTTTGGACATGGAAATGGTTCCGGGTAAAATCGGGAGTATACAGGAGCACCGGGAGGTTACCAGAGGAAATTCCTATTTGACACATTCTGCGTCAAAGTGTCGGCGCGCCACACACCCCTTCACCTGATTTGGGCCAGCCTTTTTACTACCTATTTCTTTCTTTTGTCGCTCCAGAGACGCCTCCCCCTTCCTCTTCCTCCCTCATGCCTCATCCCCCTTCCTCCCTCTTCATCCCACTCCGGCAAGAGACCGCTGCCCTGGTAAGCAGCCGACGGGCCTCTCTCCCCCTGATTCGTCCGAGGCATCGCCGATCAGATCTGGCTGACGTCGTCGCGATGGATTTGTTTTCTGCAGGTGGTCAGAGCCTCCTCGTCGGCGTCGTCTAGGGTTCCATCAAGAACGGGGTCGTCTAGGCTTCGTCAAGCTTGGGTCATTTAGGGTTCCATCAAGGACCGCGCACCTAGGGTTCCGTCAAGCCCCGTCAAGTTCGGCATCTTCAAGGTAATGCCCCCAATTCCCCCCGCTGTGTTCTTTGTCACGCTGGTTCGTGTTCTCTGTGTGTGGTATCGCCAGATTGAGGCGATTGTTGTCCCGTTTGTGTCGGACCAGCGTTTCTAGGGTTTGTAGGAGGTTTTGGTGGCAGCAGTGGATCGATTTTTTCGTTCTGATTTGGGTGAATCTAAAGCTAGACAAGAGGGTTGCCTTCAGAATTTGGATTCAGGGTATGAATGCAGCATAGTGATGGTAGGAGGGTGTCTGTTCATGTGCTTGGGGAGTGGAGAAGGTGGCCGAGAAAGGTGTCGCTGCCTGAGAGAAATCTGCGGTTCCAAAGACATCTGAAGTCTCTGAGATGGTGTCCGGCAAAGCCTACTGTATCTGGTGTTACTGCTTTTTATTTTTCTATCATCGTTCCTGCCGAATAAGTGCTCTAGATGGTCTGCTGCGTCTGCCATAGTGAGCAAAAGAGTCTATCTAGGTTGGTAGTAACTATTCATGTCTGTCATCAATGCTCTTGTGGGGAGGATGATATTGCAATTTCTATGTTCAATCAAATGTTCGAGTTCTTTGTTAATCTTGTCCATGTATTGTCAGTCTTCTGCATACATTGTACTGAATAATATTGTCCAGAAGAGAAGCCAAAGAGAATTGTACTGTGGTCAATTTTCCCTGAATTAGTTGGTTTCTGCTGGTTTATGTGCCATGTTAGAGTAGCTCTGCTGAATTGAGTTTACCACTTTCTGTCTTTCTTTCTGACACGCTGGCGTCTTCCCTACGTCTTCTACACGTGCCTAGAACTATCTCGGAATTGAACATACATGGAACACTAGATAACTGGACTAGAACCCACTTGTTAGGATGTATTTTGTCGAGAAGCAAGCACCTATCAATTTTTTAACCAGCATGTGAATTGTTTTATCTTGTTATGTAAGAGTTGTGTGTAATGTCTAGTACTGACAGTTTCTATCTTGTTCATGACTTCGAGGGACTTCAAGAAGATGTTTCAACCAAGAAGAGGAAAAAGCGCGGTTAGTTATGTGCAGAACGGAAACACTTCCAGCTTCTAAAATGGAACTCTGTCCAATTGCCCCATGAATGCAGCAGAAGTAGTTATAAAGTCAGCTATCTCATATTTGAAAAACTTTTAAGTACCCCCTCTTTTCTCTTGTGTGGAAATCAGTCTTCCCAAGTCCGCCCCGAAAACTACAATTATTATGAGGAGAATTTTCTGAACAATTTAATATTTTTCTCTCGGTTTATACTAAATGTTTTCCCAACAGTTTAATACATTTCTTGGAATCGTATCACCAGTAGTTTTCTGTATTACTATATGATTTTTGAGCAGCACCTCTTCTTTTATTTATGTGTTTGTTGCACATAATTGTTTTCAATTTTTATGATAACTGGATCAAACATAGGTTTACAGGAGTTAACACATTGTGATGAACAAAACAACGTTGATGCATAGTTTTACAAGATACAATTTTTGGTCTTCCTTAGGACCTCGTTCCTAGGAAACACTGAACAAACTTTCGACTCAACGGAACATTAGTTTTCCCAAATAACTTTTTAACATTTTATGAAAACATTTCTTTAATATACATTTAAGTAGCCTTTTTCTCATTTTTCTCATTGTACTTCCGTTTTTTGGGGGAATATATATCAACAGCATGACTCTCATGAAAACTTTAGTCTGTTTGTAATAGAAGAATTCTTAGGGGATCTCATAACGTCATTATGCACTTGCTCGGGTTATTTATTGGGAAATCTGTTTTTGGACCCACATAATGTTTTTTTCTCATAAAAGCGCACACACGGGTTATGACTATAGTTTGTTTGGACTAGAACATTTTTTTCGCTCCTTCCTAGCTATGTTTTTTGGTCAAAACCGTTCGTATCTAACAAATTAGAAATTACGGACTCGAGCGAAGGATACAAATGGACATATATCTAACATGAGGCCAATCTTGCCATTCATCTTCCCTATTCCTAGTGAACATTTTTTTACAGAACAATTTTTTCAAGTATCATTTAATTGTTGATGCCAAGCAACATTTTTTTAGAGAACATTTTTCAGTATATCATTATTTTAGAGAACACTATTCAGGAAACTTTTTTTCAAGTCCCATTTTAATTGTTGATGCCGATGAAACATTATATGACTTGAAGAACATTTTTATACTTCCGAGAACATTATTTAATACTAGTTTCCCCCAATAATGTTATTTAAAATGAACATTATTCAGTTATCATCGGAGCAATACTTGTTCCCCCAATAATGTCCCTTGAAGAATGTCCCTTAAATATTGTTCCCCAGTTAAATATTCATTTTTTTATTAACCAGGGAACATTTTCCAAGGAACATTATTTAAAAAACAATTTTCTGGCAACATTATTTTAGATATCAGTATTTTAGAGGGCATTTTTCTAGGATTTTTTTAGGTGTATGATTACTTCATGATGTCAACATTTTTCTAGGATTTCTTTTAATTATTGAGGGAACATATTCAAATAACATTTATTTTTTTAGACTTTAGGGAAGATTTTCCAAGAGAAATTTCTTGGCACCAGCAAACATTTCCTGACAAGCATTATTTAGGGAACATTTTTCAGTTTTTCATTATTTTAGAGAACATTATTTTGGGGAACATTTTTTCCATGTCCCATTTAATTGTTGATGCCGAGGAAACATTATTTGTCTTGAAGAACATTTTTTTACTTAAGAGAACAATATTTAATTTTGAAAAACAATTTTTTTATTTTTTTGCTAAAGAATGTCCCTTTAATAATGTGCCCCAGTCAAATGTTCATTTTTTTATTAATCAGGGAATTATAGTTCCCCTATAAAATTCCCTGATTAATGTTCCTTTAATAATGTTCCCCAAATAATGTTCAACTTTTTTGTTCCCCCAATAATGTTCCCTAAATAATGTTTCTTTAATAGTGTTGTCCAAATAATGTTCCCTCAATATTTTTTGATGCCGAGGAAATATTATTTGACTCAAAGAACATTTTTAAACTTCAGAGAACATTTTTTTAGAAAAACATGTAGTGATTTTTTTAGAACATTATTTCTTTCTTTTTCTTTAATAATGTTCCCCAAATAAATGTTCAATTTATTTTGTTCCCCCAATAATGTTCCTGAATAATGTTTCTTTAATAATGATCCCCAAATACTTGTTGATGCCGAGGAAATTATTTGACTTGAAGAACATTTTTAAACTTCAGAGAATATTTTTTATTTTGATAAACATTTAATGTTTTTCGGAACATTATTGAGGGAACATTATTCAAGGAACATTATTATATTCAGAATGTTGTAAACATTTTTCTTCAACGACACTAGTAATTCAAGAACCCCAAAAGGCTGGTAAGCGGTCATCTTTTCAGATGGAATAGAGAATGATTTCTACCAAACATTGGTTGGACTTCTTCCCAAATTAACTTACAGGTATGTACAAAAAGCATATGATTTTTTATGTGATATGTTCTACATAATTCGAACATAAACAGTTTTTATATGCTATCCATACTATTTTCTCATGATTTACTTTTTACTTTTCTTCATGATGTTCTTCTGCCATGAACAGCCAAATGATATTTGAGATTGAAGGAGTTTGGGTGGATCAGAAAACTATAACTCTATCATTCAAGCCTGGTGGTTGGATAAACCCTCGGGTTGTTGGCTGTTTTTCAAAACTAAAGAACAAAGGCCAGCTGGACTGAGGAATAAAAGGCCTCCTACGAAACAGCGAAATAGTGGAGCACATAGTTAGCATTGACGACATGGTCAACCTATATTTTGAAATCTTTTCCTCGGTTTTCGTTTTCACATCATCGATATTTCCTTTTTTTAACTATCAATCATTTTCTGGGAAACAAACATGCAGGAGAAGCTAATGAACCCAATGCTAAATCATTCAGATCCTGCAAACCAACTAATCTTACAGGAAAGTAATGTTGCCTTCAGTTTATTGAATGCTTCCTTGGTAAGATAAGTTCTTTTGTACAAATCGCTCTTATAGATTTTTCTTCTTTAAAAAGGTTACACTAATAGATTGTAACTTTCCACAATGCCCTAGGTAAAAATGCCCGTATTCAAGGAAAAACAATGGATTTTAATCATTGCTAATCCATAGCCAAATTTTTTGATATCATGAACCTGTACTACAGTGGCGATACATTTCTACCAACAATTAGTGATGTTATCTACAACTTCAAGGTTTTGTTTGCTGCTACATACGGAAATTCTAGTTCTTTCAACATAGGAAATTTTGAATCAAGATTTGTACCAGCTACCAAGGTCAATTTCAGGTGTGTTTTCCATAGAACTCTCCCCTTTTACAAGATTTGTACAAGCCACCAGCAACTTTTTGGTTCTTTCTCCTAAAAAGGCAGATTAAAAGTATTTTAAATTCACAATAATTTCCATCCTAAGTATGGAACTGATTGTGCTATTATTTTTGTTTCACAGGTATGACTCAATAATTTTCCTTCTTCAGTATGTTAGCAAGTACAAAGGTCTCGATTTGGAGGGGTTCTCTAATGTAAGCGATAGACATATGTTTCCTTTTTTGGTCATTAATTGGAACATATTAGGAATTAAATAACACTTTTTCTAAAATACTGTATGATGATTTACAAGCTCTATGTCAAAAATTCCTTTTTGAGATTGTAACTTGCAAGGACAAGGAAATTCAGTTGCCGTTAGTAACTTCTTTCCTGCAGAGACATGTAAGTTCTCTATCCCAATGACAGAAAAGAGATGTTATTTTCTTAGAGCCTGTTCTTTCATACCGAACAGTGAAATTATTTTCTTCTAATCCCGTATATGTTTCAACAGGATTTCCGCATATTCAAGTGAAGCTTTGAAGGCTAATCTTTTCTCGTTCTGCATATGACAATAACCTCAGGTAACTTCTGAAATCAGCAGTCTGTGTATGCTCCATATCTATTCTCAAGGGTCTCATTATTCTTATTAGTTAGTGTAACAGGGTTCACCCAAAAGAATCCCAATGATGAAATGTTCTGCACCTGTATTTCCAATTAACATATTTCTTCTTTTTATTCTCAAGGCTCTCATTAATACTGTTACCTTCAAGGGAAGTTGCACTACAAGATTCAACTCAAAGGAATACTTCCATGGGAAAAATGTTTCCTTAACGATAGAGCTATCTTTTTTTCCTCTTGCTGGTCTAGTGATAGTTTCTTTGCAAGACCTTCAGCTGTAAACAATGTCCGGAAACAGCTGAAACGGTTTTGTAAACGAGCAACCGATTTCTTTGGGAAACATATTTCCCTTTTTTATTCTCAAGGGTCCCAACGCAAGATTTTTTTTCAACTCAAAGGAACAGTACCATGAGGAAACTAATCCGTTGTTTGTTTAACATTCTTGCATTATGTTCAATTGTAAAGAAGGTTTAAATCTGCAGAATAAGTTTGTAAAGTAGCTCAAATATTTATATTCTTATTTCCATATAGTTTTTTTGTATGTTTTTTTTTCTGCTCCTATACTGATACTTTCTTGGACTTTTGGAACTCTTCTTTTACTACTGTTTGTCAAGTTTCACAAATAGAAACAAGATTGTCATTAGTTTTCTCTTTTATTGGAACTGTTCTTCCTTTGACAAACAGTAAAAACAGAGAGAAACAACAGAAGCAGTACATCACGTGAAACAGCAGAAACAGTTTTCAAAGAACGAGTAAACCAGAGAAACGCGTGCGAAACAACGAAACAGAGAAACCAGCGCATCCCGGCCCAGTAAGCCCACAAACGAAACCCCCTATGCGAACGCCCGACTACTTGACGCAGAATGTGTCCAATAGGACCTCCCGTTACCGGAACCCCCTGGGAGGTATATGGGCCTTATCGGGCCTTAGTGGAAGAGAGGGAAAAGAAGCAAAGGAGGGGGGCGCCCCCCAAGCCCAATCCGCATTGGGAGGGGGGCCGGGCCCCCTTTCCTTCCTTCTTCCCTCTCCTTCCTTCTCTCCTAGAACCAACAAAGGGAAGGGGGAATCCTACTCCCGGTGGGAGTAGGACTCCTTGGGGCGCGCCTAGAGAGGCCGGCCCCCTCCCCCTCCTCCACTCCTTTATATACGGGGGAGTGGGGCACCCCATGGACACACAAGTTGATCATTGATCTTTAGCCGTGTGTGGTACCCCCTCCACCATAATCCACCTCGGTAATATCGTAGCGGTGCTTAGGCGAAGCCCTGTTCTGGTAGCAACATCATCACCGTAATCACGTCGTTGTGCTGACGAAGCTCTCCCTTGAAGCTCTACTGGATCATGAGTTTGCGAGACGTCACCGAGCCGAACGTGTGCAGATCGCGGAGGTGCCGTATCTTCGGTACTAGATCGGTCGATCATGAAGACGTACGACTACATCAACCGCGTTGTCATAACGCTTCCGCTTACGGTCTACGAGGGTACGTAGACGATACTCTCCCCTCTCTTTGCTATGCATCACCATGATCTTGCGTGTGCGTAGGAAATTTTTTGAAATTACTACGTTCCCCAACAATTCCAGGGTCTCAGATATATCTCTTTATCTTCCTACTTCATTACCTAACTCCCTGGCCTTTTCTTACTTTTCTATTTGAAGAAAATGCTTAAATAAAAGAGAAGAGAAAAGGAGCAGCCACAGCCGCAGCTACCTGGGCCTCAGCCACCAGGCCGGCCGACCTAGCCCTAGCCCCGCAGCCCGATAGGCGCCGCGCGGACTCCCCTCCTCCCTTTTCTCACCCAAATGTCGCACACCCCTCTCTCCCAACTGAACCACGTGGACACACGGGTCCCCCGCATCGGCGAGAGTGGCAGCCACACCCGCCACCTTTCTCCTTCCCCTTCCTCTGCTTTTCGCTGTGCCATGGCCACCGTGGCCGAGCGCACGCCGTGCCCGCCCGCCCGCCCGACCCCCTACTTAATCCCTCTCCGCGTCCCCTTCCCTTCTAGGGTTCCCCTCTTCCTCCTTCGCCGCCACCAGGTGATCTATCCCCACTAGATCCGCCCTGCAGTCGTGTCCCGAGCGCACCCGAGAGCAAGGCATCATCGCCGACATGCTATCCTCCCTCCTACGTCCCGGAGACCGTGTCCGTCAAGTCCGCCGTCGTCGTCTACATCGACTACTTCCCCTACGGCCCGCGGGACGCCAAGTTCAGGCCGACTTCTTCCTCGACGTCCCTGTGGGCCTCCACATCTTCTCCGGCAAGATTTCGGCATCCCCGACCTCGTCGCCTCTGTCCGAACACGCGTGCGTGTTCGTGCTGAGCATCGGTGTCGCCCCATGCCCTTGTCCCCTATTTTCCACGCTCTGTCGTCGTTCGTCGTGAGCGCCTGGACCCGTCGTCATCGGACCTCGCCCCTGGCGACTGCTTCGACCTCCGTAGGCCCTCCGCGCGTGTCCTTCGTGTTCACCGTACCGCGTGGTGTCGATCAATGCATGCAGCTCCTCGCCTAGGCCATTACGCGCCGTGTTTGCCTCCGCCGTCGCCATCTCTATCACCTCGTTGTCGGCGTCGCTCCCATCGTCGTACGGCGTCGTTTGATACGTCTCCGTCGTATCTATAATTTTTGATTGTTCCATGCCAATATCATTCAACTTTCACATACTTTTTGGCAAATTTTTATATTATTTTTGGGACTAACATATTGATCCAGTGCCCAGTGCCAGTTCCTGTCTGTTGCATGTTTTTGGTTTCGCAGAATATCCATATCAAACCGAGTCCAAATAGGATAAAAACAGACGGAGCTTATTTTTGGAAAATATGGAAAACTCGGAAGGAAAATCAACGCGAACCAGTGCCCGAGGTGGTCACGAGGCAGCCCCCCCTTAGGGTGCGCCCCCTACCCTCGTGAGCCCACCGTAAGGCGGCTGATGCTCTTCTTTTGCCGCAAGAAAGCTAATATTTGGAGAAAAATCATAGCAAAGGTTTCAGGCCAATCGGAGTTACGGATCTCCATATATATACGACGGTGAAACGGAGCCAGAAGAGAACGCAGAAACAGAGAGAGACAGAGAGACAGATCCAATCTCGGAGGGGCTCTCGCCCCTCCCATGCCATGGAGGCCAAGGACCAGAGGGGAAACCCTTCTCCCATCTAGGGAGGAGGTCAAGGAAGAAGAAGATGAAGGGGCCCCCTCTCCCCTTCTCTTCCGGTGGCGTCGGAACACTGCCGTGGCCATCATCATCATCACCGCGATCTACACCAACACCTCCGCCATCTTCACCAACATCTCCATCACCTTCCCCCCTCTATCTACAGCGGTCCACTTTCCCGCAACCCGCTGTACCCTCTACTTGAACATGGTGCTTTATGCTTCATATTATTATCCAATGATGTGTTGCCATCCTATGATGTCTGGGTAGATTTTCGTTGTCCTATCAGTGGTTGATGAATTGCTATGATTGATTTAATTTGCTTGTGCTTATGTTGCTGTCCTTTGGTGCCCATCATATGATTGCGCGCGTGGATCACACCCTAGGGTTAGTTGTATGTTGATAGGACTATGTATTGGAGGGCAAGAGTGACAGAAGCTTCAACCTAGCATAGAAATTGATGCATACGGGATTGAAGGGGGACCAATATATCTTAATGCTATGGTTGGATTTTACCTTAATGAACATTAGTAGTTGCGGATGCTTGCTAATAGTTCCAATCATAAGTGCATAGAATTCCAAGTCAGGGATGACATGCTAGCAGTGGCCTCTCCCACATAATACTTGATATCGGTCTAGTAAAGTAGTCAATTGCTTAGGGGCAATTTCGCAAATCCTACCACCACTTTTCCACACTCGCTATATTTACTTTATTGTTTCTTTATCTAAACAGCCCCTACTTTTTATTTACATACTCTTTATTATCTTGCAAACCTATCCAACAACACCTACAAAGTACTTCTAGTTTCATACTTGTTCTAGGTAAAGTGAACGTCAAGCGTGCGTAGAGTTGTATCGGTGGTTGATAGAACTTGAGGGAATATTTGTTCTACCTTTAGCTCCTCGTTGGGTTCGACACTCTTACTTATCGAAAACTGTTGCGATCCCCTATACTTGTGGGTTATCAAGACCTTTTTCTGGCGCCGTTGCCGGGGAGCAATAGCGTGGGGTGAATATTCTCGTGTGTGCTTGTTTGCTTTATCACCAAGTAATTTTTATTTGCTGTTCTTAGTTGTTCTTTATCTTTAGTTATGGATATGGAACACGAAATACCAAAAAAATTAGGTGTACTTTCTGCTCATGGAGATGGGGAACCTCCTAAAACCCTCGATGCTGGTTATGTGAAAGATATTATGTACTTCTTTAATAATCCTGAGAAAACCCCATTCGATTATGTAATGGGAGTAACATTGGATCAACGTGAATACTTTAGGGATTATCGCTTGACACAAAAAGGGAAACTATTATGGGATCAAATTCATATATTAAAGTGGTATGCTAGGCAACTATGCTTGAGATATGATTATACTTGTTGCTCTAAGATGAAGGCTCCACACCTTCCCTTTTCATGCAAATTTAATGATAATAAGACCTTAGCTTCTTATGCTAATGGTATATATGATTACTATGATGTGGAACAAATAGAATAATTTGTTGCTTTTATGGGTGCTTATGAAATTGAATCTATGTTTAAAGAGTTTGAAGATTTTGATGATGCTGTTTATAGACCTGAAAATTTAGCTATCCTGAAATATTGTTATGAGAATTATGAATACAATTACGAAATTAATGCTCTTATTAAGAAAGTCTCCGCTGTCCAAGAAGAGACTAATATTTTGTAGGAATCTATGGAAGAAGAAGTTGATGACACTGTGAGCTCATTGGATGAAACAGATGAGGAGGAGAGCGAAGAACAAAAGGAGGAAGAGCGGATTGATCACCCGTGCCCACCTTCTAATGAGAGTAACTCTTCAACTCATACATTGTTTAATTCCCCTTCATGCTTACCGAAGGATGAATATTATGATAATTGCTATGATCCCGTCGATTCTTTTGAAATGTCCCTTTTTGATGATGCTTGCTATGCTTGTGGCCAAGATGCCAATACGAATTATGCTTATGGAGATGAACTTTCTATAGTTCCTTATGTTAAACATGAAATTGTTGCTATTGCACCCACACATGATAGTCCTATTATCTTTTTGAATTCTCCAAACTACACTATATCGAAGAAGTTTGCCCTTATTAAGGATTATATTGATGGGTTGTCTTTTACTGTTACACATGATGATTTTAATGAATATAATATGCATGTGCTTGCTGCTGCTACTTGCAATTATTATGATAGAGGAACTATATCTCCACCTCTCTATGCTTCCCACATGATAAAATTGCAAGAAACTGTTTATACTATGCATTGGCCTTTACTAGGTGTGCATGAATTGTTCTTTTATGACATGCCGATGCATAGGAAGAGAGTTAGACTTCGTCATTACTTGATTTATGTTGCTTGGTGCTCACTACTAAATTACAAATCATTGTTAATTAAAATTGGCTTTGATATACCTTGGGATCCGGGTGGATTCATTACTTGAGCACTATATGCCTAGCTTAATGGCTTTAAAGAAAGCGCTGCCAGGGAGACAACCCGGAAGTTTTAGAGAGTCATTTATTTCTGTTGAGTGCTTTCATATAGTTTAAAAACTACAAAAATAAAGAGGGGAACCCAAAACTTTTCAAAAAGGAAAGTGAAAGTGAGAAAGACAAGCACTGTTGAAGTGGGAGAGCTCCTTGAACTTTGTTCATGCTCACGGCAACTTTGTGAATCTTGATTACAGAATCTTTTCAACAAAAATAATTATCCCCTTGTACAATTCCATTGTATTATAGAAATAATGTGCCAAGGTTTGCCTTTAGGATGTTTACGATGCTTGTTGGTTTGTGCGGTGCAGGACAGAAACTTTGGCTGTAGTGCATGGATTTTAATTTTTTTTACTGGAACGTCAAATGGTTCTGATTCTTTTTGCACTGTCTTGTTGTACAAATTGTTTATTTTTCCTAATTTTGGCAGAATTTTTCAAGTATCAGAAGTATGGTGAATGTTCAGATTGCTACAGACTGTTCTGTTTTAGACACATTCTGTTTTTGATGCATAGTTCGCTTGTTTTGATGAAACTATCAATTTATATCAGTGGATTAAGCCATGAAAAAGTTATAGTACAGTAGACACAATGCAACAACAAAATATGAATTGGTTTGCAATAGTACTTATAGTGGTGATTTGCTTTATTATACTAACGGATCTTACCGAGTTTTCTGTTGAAGTTTTGTGTGGATGAAGTGTTCGATGATCGAGAAGGTCTCGATGTGAGAAGAAGGAAGAGAGGCAAGAGATCAAGCTTGGGGATGCCCGAGGCACCCCAAGTAAATATTCAAGGAGACTCAAGCATCTAAACTTGGGGATGCTGGGGAGGCATCCCCTCTTTCTTCAACAAGTATCGATATATTTTCGGATTCGTTTCGTTCATGCGATATGTGCAATCTTGGAGCGTCTTTTGCATTTAGTTTTCATTTTTCTTTTATGCACCATTCTGGTATGAGATAGTCCTTGGTTTATTTATAGAATGCTCTTTGCACTTCACTTATATCTTTTGAGTATGGCTTTATAGAATGCTTCATGTGCTTCACTTATATCATTTGAAGTTTGGATTGCATGTTTCTCTTTACATAGACAACCGCCATTTGTAGAATGCTCTTTTGCTTCACTTATATTTGTTAGAACACGGGCATATCTTTTGTAGAAAGAATTAAACTCTCTTGCTTCACTTATATCTATTTAGAGAGATGACAGGAATTGGTCATTCACATGGTTAGTCATAAAATCCTACATAAAACTTGTAGATCACTGAATATGATATGTTTGATTCCTTGCAATAGTTTTGCGATATAGAGATGGTAATACTAGAGTCATGCTAGTGGGTAATTGTGGATTGTAGAAATACTTGTGTTGAGGTTTGTGATTCCCGTAGCATGCACGTATGGTGAACCGTTATGTAACGAAGTCGGAGCATGATTTATTTATTGATTGTCTTCCTTATGAGTGGCGGTCGGGGACGAGCGATGGTCTTTTCCTACCAATCTATCCCCCTAGGAGCATGCGCGTAGTACTTTGTTTCAATGACTAATAGATTTTTGCAATAAGTATGTGAGTTCTTTATGATTAATGTTGAGTCCATGGATTATACACACTCTCACCCTTCCAACATTGCTAGCCTCTCTAATACTGCGCAACTTTCGCGGTACCATAAACCCACCATATACCTTCCTCAAAACAGCCACCATACCTACCTATCATGGCATTTCCATAGCCATTCCGAGATATATTGCCATGCAACTTTCATCATCATCATATACATGACTTGAGCATTCATTTTCATATTGCTTTGCATGATCGTAAGATAGCTAGCATGATGTTTTCATGGCTTGTCCGTTTTTTTGATATCATTGCTACGCTAGATCATTGCACATCCCGGTACACCCCCGGAGGCATCCATATAGAGTCATATCTTTGTTCTAGTATCGAGTTGTAATATAGAGTTGTAAGTAAATAAAAGTGTGATGATCATCATTATTAGAGCATTGCCCCAGTGAGGAAAGGATGATGGAGACTATGATTCCCCCATAAGTCGGGATGAGACTTCGGACTTTACAAAAAAATAAAAGAGGCCAAAGAAGCCCAAATAAAAAAGAGGCCAAAGAAGCCCACCAAAAAAATAAAAAAATAAAAAAATAAAAAAAATGAGAGAAAAAGAGAGAAGGGGCAGTGCTACTATCCTTTTTCCACCCTTGTGCTTCAAAATAGCACCATGTTCTTCATATAGAGAGTCTCTTGACACTTTCATATACTAGTGGGAATTTTCATTATAGAACTTGGCTTGTATATTCCGATGATGGGCTTCCTCAAATGCCCGAGGTCTTCATGAGCAAGCAAGTTGGATGCACACCCACTTAGTGTCAGTTGGAGCTTTCGTACACTTATAGCTCTAGTGCATCCGTTGCATGGCAATCCCTACTCACTCACATTGATATCTATTGATGGGCATCTCCATAGCCCGTTGATACGCCTAGTTGATGTGAGACTATCTTCTCCTTTTTGTCTTCTCCACCATCATATTCTATTCCACCTATAGTGCTATGTCCATGGCTCACGCTCATATATTGCGTGAAAGTTGAAAAGGTTTGAGAACGTCAAAAGTATGAAACAATTGCTTGGCTTGTCATCGGGGTTGTGCTTGATGTGAATATTTTGTGTGGTGAAGATGGAGCATAGCCAGACTATATGATTTTGTAGGGATAACTTTCTTTGGCCATGTTATTTTGAAAAGACATGATTGCTTTATTAGTAGGCTTGAAGTATTATTGTTTTATGTCAAATGATAGGCTATTGCTTTGAATCACTCGTGTCTTAATATTCATGCCATGATTAGATATGTGATCAAGATTATGATAGGTAGCATTCCACATCAAAAATTATCCTTTTTATCATTCACCTACTCGAGGACGATCAGGAATTAAGCTTGGGGATGCTGATACGTCTCCGTCGTATCTATAATTTTTGATTGTTCCATGCCAATATCATTCAACTTTCATATACTTTTTGGCAACTTTTTATATTATTTTTGGGACTAACATATTGATCCAGTGCCCAGTGCCAGTTCCTGTCTGTTGCATGTTTTTGGTTTCGCAGAATATCCATATCAAACCGAGTCCAAACAGGATAAAAACGGACGGAGCTTATTTTTGGAAAATATGGAAAACTCGGAAGGAAAATCAATGCGAACCAGTGCCCGAGGTGGTCACGAGGCAGCCCCCCCTTAGGGTGCGCCCCCTACCCTCGTGAGCCCACCGTAAGGCGGTTGACGCTCTTCTTTCACCGCAAGAAAGCTAATATTCAGAGAAAAATCACGGCGAAGGTTTCAGGCCAATCGGAGTTACGGATCTCCATATATATACGAAACGGTGAAATGGAGCCAAAAGAGAACGCATAAACAGAGAGAGACAGAGAGACAGATCCAATCTCGGAGGGGCTCTCGCCCCTCCCATGCCATGGAGGCCAAGGACCAGAGGGGAAACCCTTCTCCCATCTAGGGAGGAGGTCAAGGAAGAAGAAGAGGAAGGGGCCCCCTCTCCCCTTCTCTTCCGGTGGCGTCGGAATGCTGCCGTGGCCATCATCATCATCACCGCGATCTACACCAACACCTCCGCCATCTTCACCAACATCTCCATCACCTTCCCCCCTCTATCTACAGCGGTCCACTTTCCCGCAACCCGCTGTACCCTCTACTTGAACATGGTGCTTTATGCTTCATATTATTATCCAATGATGTGTTGCCATCCTATGATGTCTGAGTAGATTTTCGTTGTCCTATCGGTGGTTGATGAATTGCTATAATTGATTTAATTTGCTTGTGGTTATGTTGCTGTCCTTTGGTGCCCATCATATGATTGCGCGCATAGATCACACCCTAGGGTTAGTTGTATGTTGATAGGACTATGTATTGGAGGGCAAGAGTGACAGAAGCTTCAACCTAACATAGAAATTGATGCATGCGGGATTGAAGAGAGACCAATATATCTTAATGCTATGGTTGGGTTTTACCTTAATGAACGTTAGTAGTTGCGGATGCTTGCTAATATTTCCAATCATAAGTGCATAGAATTCCAAGTCAGGGATGACATGCTAGCAGTGGCCTCTCCCACATAATACTTGCTATCGGTCTAGTAAAGTAGTCAATTGCTTAGGGGCAATTTCGCAACTCCTACCACCACTTTTCCACACTCGCTATATTTACTTTATTGTTTCTTTATCTAAACAGCCCCTACTTTTTATTTACGTACTCTTTATTATCTTGCAAACCTATCCAACAACACCTACAAAGTACTTCTAGTTTCATACTTGTTCTAGGTAAAGTGAACGTCAAGCGTGCGTAGAGTTGTATCGGTGGTCGATAGAACTTGAGGGAATATTTGTTCTACCTTTAGCTGCTCGTTGGGTTCGACACTCTTACTTATCGAAAACTGTTGCGATCCCCTATACTTGTGGGTTATTATCGTTCTTGTCATGCGCGTGTGTGAGATCCCCTGGCAATCTCGTTGCACCCTTCCGCCGCTGGCTTAGGTCACTGGAGCAGCTCCGACGAGCTCTCCACCATCTCTACACCCTGGCAAGCTCCTCGTCTGTTTTCCCTCTCCGCCTCTCTGACGAGTGGGTATACCCCTCGACAGGCTTGGTCAACAGGTGTTGAGCCCCTCCTTTATCAGATCTCCCTCTATAACCTAGTGGTTGACCACGCACGTCCGAGCAAGGGAGACCCGGGTTCGATCCCGCTCAAGCGCGTATTATTTCTCCCCCTTTTCTTTTTTCAACATGCGTGTGTATGATGGGGTGACCCCACATCTCATAGCCACTGCCCCCAGGGCCCTACCTGCCATCCTCTAGCAACCCCTCCCTCCTTGTTATTTTATTTTTAGCCCAGTGAATTTTCATTTCTGGAAAGATGCCATATTCCATTTCGGGCTAGTCCATTTCTGGACATTTCTCTTTAGGGAAATTGCCAATTCTGTCATATTCCCTATTAGGCAGGTTTTCACTTAATGCATTTATCAGCATTTTTCTATAGCAACATATGCATATTATATATGTTTTTGGGCTAGAAAAATCCAATGAATCCATTGGTGGCATCCATTTCATCATTTGATCAAGTTTGCACCCATGCCATTTTACATCATATTGTTGTTTTGTCATTTTTGTGTGATTAAATTCAAATATGCTATGTGGTAGTATGGTACATGTACATCTTCATTTTCATGTCTACTTCATGCTAGAATTTATTGCATGCCATATAGTGCACTGTGATGAGTGCCACAAGCTTGTAAACATGCTATCATGAATCTGTTTCTGCCATGACATAAAATTCTACTAAGTCTGAAATTAGTCATATCACTTGCCATGTTTGCATTGATGCTATCATCATTTCTGTAGACCTTTGGAACAAGTTCAGTAAGGGGTTTTTGTTAACTGCGTTTAGTACTAGCATTCCATGTTCAAGTTTTCCATGATAGGTTCCTGTAATACGTAGTTTACTAGCTCTAAACTTTGCAACCTGATGTTGTTTGTGTCATGCTCAGTGAATTTCTGCTAAGTCTGTTAAACTCATATCATTTGCATTTTTGCCATGCTATTTTATACTTGTTCTAGTGAGTTCTAGCAAAAGCTCAGTGTTCATAATCTGTAGAGCTTCACCTATACTTCACTGCCATGTATTTTGTTTTCATGTTTGGGTGTCGTAGCATATTTAAACTTTGCATCTAAGTTGCCATGCTACTGTTTCCAACATATTGCATTGCATCTTGTCTGGCTTGTCATTTGCAAACCGTGCATCCGTTTCCAGTGATCTTCATATCGATTTCAATTGGAATCTTTCAATCTTTCCAGTGGCATGCCTGGGTAACCAAGATTATGCCCATATCCTTCATGACCCCATAGTTTCCTTCTTGTTGTCCGTCTCCTTTGTTCCGATAGATCCGTAACTCCGTACATACTGTTCTTATTATGCATCCTCGTTAGTCTTGCATATAGAACATGTTCTTGCCATGAGTGGTTGTTCACTGTATGCTTGTATTTTTTCTTTGGTAGGTCCGGGAGACGAGTTTGAGTACGAGGACCCTATCGAGTATGTTCACGAGGAGCAAGCTTTCGACACCCCAGAAAACATTGCAGGCAAGATGATCATTACCACCCCCCCCATATCACTTCTATCTTTGCTTGCTATTTGTTCGTTCTATCGCTATGTCGTGCTACCTACCACTTGTTTATCAAGCCTCCCATATTGTCATGTCAAGCCTCTAACCCACCTCCTAGCAAAACATTGTTTGGCTATGTTACCGCTTTTGCTCAGCCCCTCTTATAGCGTTGCTAGTTGTAGGTGCAGTGCAGGTTGTTCCATGTTGGGACATGGATATGTTGGGATATCACAATATCTCTTATTTAATTAATGCATCTATATACTTGGTAAAGGGTGGAAGGCTTGGCCTTTTGCTTAGTGTTTTGTTCCACTCTTGTCGCCTTAGTTTCCGTCATACCGGTGTTATGTTCCTTGAATTTTCCGTCCCTAACACGGTCGGGGTTTATGGGCCCCCCTTGTCTCTTCGCCTAAAGTAAAGCTTTCCCGAGGAGATCCAACATCGGTTTTACCATTTGCCTAATAACAACTAAAATTTAGCATAGGGAGTAATTAACTCAAGGATTCTTAATCAACCCCCAGGCCAGTGCTCCTCATGAGTGTTGGTCTACCTACCTAGCAGTCGGCGGTGCCGCCTCGAGGAAACTCGAGGTCTTTTGGCTATCGTCCACTTAGCATAGACAAATGAGTCCATAGATAGAGAGCGCACGGCTCTGGACACGGGTCTGACTCACCGGGAGATCTCCTTGGGATAGTTTTCCTTTCTTCAAAGAGCTTGTGCACCGGGATTCTGAGAATACTCGGGGTGTCCCACGATGGAGGATTGTCTCTGCGGATCGTGAGCTTGTCATGGGCTAAGTTGGGACACCCCTGCAGGGTTTAATCTCTCGAGAGTCGTGCCCGCAGTTATGTGGCAGACGGGAGTTTTTTATATCTGGTTGTAGTGAACTTGAAACCAAACTCTTTAAAATACACCAACCGCGTGTGTAACCGGGATGGTCTCTTTTCGACGAGGTTCGGGAAGAGAACACGGTGGGGTTATGTTTGAACGTAAGTAGTTCAGGATCACTTCTTGATCATTGCTACATTACGATTGATTGTGTAGCTTCTCACCTTATTCTTACATTCGTAAGTTAGACACCATACAATGCTTAGGCTGTGTTTGGTTGAGCTGCAGATTCTGTAAAAGCTGCTGTGAGCTGTGAAAAAGCAATTGTGAACTTTTAGCTGTGGAAAAGCTAGAAGTTGTTTGGCAGAAACAACTGTGAAACTATAGATTTTGTTGTGAATTGTCTGTAATGCCCTTGGGCAATGAGTGAATATGTTTATATGCAACTTGACCGTAAAATAGTGATATGGACATTGGTAGGCAATAGAACGACCATTTGCAAAGGGAAATTATGACAATATAGATGATTCATAGCTAACACATACAAATTCAATGATTATACTTTCATGTTGCATATTACATATAAATAGATATTGACCCCATAATAATATTACAAAAATGCATGCACTATAGAATATACATCAAATCTGCAGCAAATTATAACGGTCGTTCTATTGGCAAGATTATGGCCGTAGCTGCCGGAAGAAGGAACTGAGAACTAGCATCAAATTAACATCTTGTACATAACATCTTCTTAGAACTAGCATCAAATTAGAACAAACATAATATCTACGCAAAAACCTATCAGCGCATTTCATCAAACAGCTTGGGCGCGTCCAAAGCAAGAGCCCGAAAAAATTCAGAAAAGCAAGGAGGGGATTTGGGGGAGGGGGGAGGGAGGACGGAGGAGCCGGTCGGACCAATTCCTGCCAGCGGCGCCGGCCCACTAGTTGGCTCCAAACCTCCAGATCTCGCCGGTGCAGGAGGTAGGCAGTAGGAGGGAAGGAAGCGGGGAGATGGAGGAGGAGAAAGCAGGGGCGAGAGAGGAGGGAGGGTCTGCCGGTGGACATCCAAGCCGGCGCCGACGGTGGCTGCGTCTTGTTTTTTTTTTCCTTTTTGACGAGGAGCGAGGAGGAGGGTTGTTTGGTTGCTTGCATCACGTGCTCCTGTGAAGGAAAAGAATGAAACGTTTTCCACTTGCCAGTGGCAAAGGTGGGTAAATACTACCCAACTTCTAGGGGGCATTCAAAAATAGTTGGTTGAGAAGCTGGAAAAGTTGGGGTCGACCAGCTGCGGGAATTGCACTACGAGAAGTTGCAACTTATTACGAAGTTGATTCACTGGAGACCCCCTTTGGTTCAGCTTATGGCTTTTGGATCCAGAAGTTCGAAGCTAAAGCTCAACCAAACACAGCCTTAGTGCTTGCTGCAACTCCACCTTATATCCATACCTTATCTTACCTTTAAGCTTTGATAGTCTTGACACCGTGGGTAATAGGATTGCTGAGTCCCAGTGGCTCACAGTATACTACAAACACAGTTGCAGGTACCGATGAGACTGATGTAGGTGATGCCACTGAGCTCAAGTGGGTGTTCGACGAAGACCTTGGTCGTTACTATGTTTCCTTTTCCGTATGATTAGTAGTGGTGCCCAGTAGGGTCGATCGGGACTTAGCTTGGGTGGTTGTCTTTTATTCGTTTGATTTCATCCGTAGCCGGACTTTGTGTTCATCTTGAATGATTGTATAACTTGATGTTATTGTGTGACATTGTGGCGATTGTAAGCCAAAGCTCGTATTCTATCTATTCAGTACATGAGATGAGCAAAGATACAACCACTCTTACGACCATACCAATATGCGCTTATGCCCCAAGTCGTGCCTCGACACGTATGGAGTACAGTCGCATATTGGGTGTTACAGATATGAGCTGTACTTGTTGGCCAGGGCACCATCTTCGATTGTATTGACTTACCAAGGGTACGAGATAAATGGGAATACATTTTACACGATCGCCCAAGATAAAAAGAGCTCCAACCAAAACAGTGGTGTCCGCTTTGATGCAGCAACCAACAGGGGAAAGGACGCGTATTATGGTTACATTGTGGACATATGGGAACTTGAATATGGACATGATTTTAAGGTCCCTTTGTTTCGGTGCAAATGGGTCAATCTGTCAGGAGACGGGGTACAGGTAGACCCACAGTCAGAATGACAACAGTGGATCTCAACAATCTTGGGTACACAGACAAACCATTCTTCCTAGCTAATGATGTGGCGTAGGTTTTCTATCTGAAGGACATGTCGACCAAACCGAGAAAAAGAAAAATATAAGGAAGCGAATACATCATACGATGAGCCAAAGCGCCACATAGTTCTTTCAGGGAAAAGAAACATCGTGGGAGTGGAGGACACGACAGACATGTCAGAAGATTATGAAAAGTTTCATGAAATTCCTCCCTTCAAAGTGAAGGCTGACCCAAGCATCATGTTAAACGATGAAGATTAACAATGGTTACGGCGTGAAAGTGCAACTAATCCCCGTGTGGCTTTGATAATTCATAACAACACATAGCTCATTGAACTAATATCTATTCAAGTTTAATATTTCAGAAAGTTCAATGCTATAAAAAGTAGTGATGATTATATTTATAGAACTTGTCATGATTATGATTAACCTTTTTCTGAACATTACTCTTTTAATGTGGAAACAATTTATAGTATTCGAGTTTCTTATGATACTCTCACTATTCCGAATGAGAAGAATTTTGCTTATGTGGAGAGTAGTAAATTTTATATGCTAGTAGATCATGAAAAGAATGCTTTATTTCATGGTTATATTGTTGAATTCATTCATGATGCTACTGAAAATTATTATGAGGGAGGAATATATTCTTGTAGGAGTTGCAATAATATCAAGTCTCCTCTCTATGTGTTGAAAATCTTGAAGTTATGCCTGTTTTACCTTCCTATGCAAGTTGATTCTTGTTCCCATAAGTTTTTTGCTCACAAAATACCTATGCATAGGAATTGGGTTAGACTTAAATGTTCTAGTCATATTCTTCATGATGCTCTCTTTATATTTCAATTCTTATCTTTTATGTGAGCATCATTGAAATCATCATGCCTAGCTAGGGGCGTTAAACGATAGCGCTTGATGGGAGGCAACCCAATTTTATTTTTGTTCCTTGCTTTTTGCTCCTGTTTAGTAATACATAATTCATCTAGCCTCTGTTTAGATGTGGTTTTATGTTTTAATTAGTGTTTGTGCCAAGTAGAACCTTTGGGAAGACTTGGGTGAAGTCTTTGCGATCTTGCTGTAAAAAAACCAGAAACTTTTGTGCTCATGAGATTAGCTGCTATTTTTTACTGGAGAGTGCGATTAAGTTGATTCTTTTTGCAGATGATTAATAGACAAATTCCTCACGTCCACCAATTTATTTAAGAATTCTTTGGGTTCCAGAAGTATATGTTTGATACATATTACTAAAGACTGTTCTGTTTTTGACAGATTATGTTTTCTATGTGTTGTTTCCTTATTTTGATGAATCTATGAGTAGTATCGGAGGGTATGAACCATAGAGAAGTTGGAATACAGTAGACATTACACCAATATAAATAAATAATGGGTTCACAACAGTACCAAAAGTGGTGAATTTATTTTCTTATACTAACGGAGCTTACGAGTTTTCTGTTGAGTTTTGTGTTGTGAAGTTTTCAAGTTTTGGGTAAAGATTCGATGGACTATGGAATAAGGAGTGGCAAGAACCTAAGATTGGGTATTCCCAAGGCACCCCAAGGTAATACTCAAGGACAACCAAGAGCCTAAGCTTGGGGATGCCCCGGATGGCATCCCCTCTTTCGTCTTCGTTCATCAGTAACTTTACTTGGAGCTATATTTTTATTCACCACATGATATGTGTTTTTCTTGGAGCGTCATTTTATTTTATTTTGTTTTTCTTGCTGTTTGAATAAAATACCAAGATCTGAAATTCTTAAATGTTAGAGAGTCTTCACATAGTTGCATAATAATTCGACTACTCATTGAGCTTCACTTATATTTTTTGGAGTAGTTTGTCGTTTGCTCTAGTGCCTCACTTATATCTTCTTAGAGCATGGTGGCGGTTTTATTTTATAGAAATAGATGAACTCTCATGCTTCACTTATATTATTTTGAGAGTATTTTAGAACAGCATGGTAATTTGCTTTGGTTATGAAACTAGTCCTAATATTATGGGCATCCAAGATGGGTATAATAAAAACTTTCAAATAGAGTGCATTGAATACTATGAGAAGTTTGATACTTGATGATTGTTTTGAGATAGGAAGATGGTGATATTAGAGTCATGCTAGTTGAGTAATTGTGAATTTGAGAAATACTTGCGTTGAGGTTTGCAAGTCCCGTAGCATGCACGTATGGTAACTGTTGTGTGACAAATTTGAAGCATGAGGTGTTTCTTTGATTGTCTTCCTTATGAGTGGCAGTCGGGGACGAGCGATGGTCTTTTCCTACCAATATATCCCCCTAGGAGCATGCGCGCAGTGCTTGGTTTTTGATAACTTGTAGATTTTTGCAATAAGTATGTGAGTTCTTTATGACTAATGTTGAGTCCATGGATTATACGCACTCTCACTCTTCCATCATTGCTAGCCTCTTCGGTACCGTGCATTGCCCTTTCTCACCTCGAGAGTTGGTGCAAACTTCACCTGTGCATCCAAACCCCGTGATATGATATGCTCTGTCACACATAAACCTCCTTATATCTTCCTCAAAACAGCCACCATACCTACCTATTATGGCATTTCCATAGCCATTCCGAGATATATTGACATGCAACTTTCCACCGTTTCATTTATGACACGCTTCATCATTATCATATTGCTTTGAATTATCATGTAGTTGACATCGTATTTGTGGCAAAGCCACCATGCATAATTTATCATACATGTCACTCTTGATTCATTGCCCTTCCCGGTACACCGTCGGAGGCATTCATATAGAGTCATATTTTGTTCTAGTATCGAGTTGTAATCATTGAGTTGTAAATAAATAGAAGTGTGATGATCATCATTAATAGAGCATTGTCCCAAAAAAAATAGAAAGGCCAAATAAAAAAAGGAAAGGCCCAAAAAAAGGGTAATAAAAAGGGACAATGCTACCATCTTCTTTTTCCACACTTGTGCTTCAAAGTAGCACCATGAACTTCATGATAGAGAGTCTCTTGTTTTGTCACTTTTATATACTAGTGGGAATTTTTCATTATATAACTTGGCTTGTATATTCCAACAATGGGCTTCCTCAAATGCCCTAGGTCTTCGTGAGCAAGCAAGTTGGATGCACACCCACTTAGTTTCTTTTGTTGAGCTTCCATACATTTATAACTCTAGTGCATCCGTTGCATGGCAATCCCTACTCCTTGCATTGACATCAATTGATGGAAATCTCCCTAGCCCGTTGATTAGCCTCGTCGATGTGAGACTTTCTCCTTTTTGTCTTCTCCATATAAACCTCCATCATCATATTCTATTCCACCCATAGTGCTATATCCATGGCTCACGCTCATGTATTGCTTGAAAGTTGAAAAAAGCTTGAGATTACTAAAGTGTGAAACAATTGCTTGGCTTGTCATCGGGGTTGTGCAGGATGAGAGCATTCTTGTGTGACGAAAATGGAGCATGACCAAACTATATGATTTTGTAGGGATGAACTTTCTTTTGCCATGTTATTTTGAGAAGACATGATTGCTTAGTTAGTATGCTTGAAGTATTATTATTTTTATGTCAATATTAAACTTTTGTCTTGAATCTTTCGGATCTGAACATTCATGCCACAATAAAGAAAATTTCGCTGAGAAATATGCTAGGTAGCATTCCACATCAAAAATTCTGTTTTTATCATTTACCTACTCGAGGACGAGCAGGCATTAAGCTTGGGGATGCTTGATACGTCTCCAACGTATCTATAATTTTTTATTGTTACATGCTATTATATTATCAACCTTGGATGTTTTATATGCATTTATATGTTATTTTATATGATTTTTGGGACTAACATATTAACCTAGAGCCCAGTGCCAGTTTCTGTTTCTGTTTTTTCATTGTTTTTGAGTATCGCAGAAAAGGAAAATCAAACGGAGTCCAATTGACTTGAAACTTCACGGAACTTATTTTTGGACCAGAAGAAGGCCATGGAGTAAAAGAGTTGGGCCAGAAGAGTCTCGGGCTGCCCACGAGGGTGGGGGGCACACCCACCCCCCTGGGCGCACCTCCCTACCTCGTGGACAGCCCGGAGACCCCCCTGACTTGTTCTCGACGCCAAAACCTCTTATATACACTGAAACTTCCAAAAAGAAACCTAGATCGGGAGTTCCGCCGCCGCAAGCCTCCGTAGCCACCGGAAACCAATCTAGACCCATTCCCGCACCACGCCGGAGGGGGGGAATCCCTCTCCGGTGGCCATCTTCATCATCCCGGCGCTCTCCATGACGAGGAGGGAGTAGTTCACCCTCGGGGTTGAGGGTATGTAATAGTAGCTATGTGTTTGATCTCTCTCTCTCGTGTTCTTGATTCGGAACGATCTTGATGTATCGCGAGCTTTGCTATTATAGTTGGATCTTATGATGTTTCTCCCCCTCTACTCTCTTGTGATGGATTGAGTTTTCCCTTTGAAGTTATCTTATCGGATTGAGTCTTTAAGGATTTGAGAACACTTGATGTATGTCTTGCATGTTCTTATCTGTGGTGACAATGAGATATCACGTGATCCACTTGATGTATGTTTTGGTGATCAACTTGCGAGTTCCGTGACCTCGTGAACTTATGCATATGGGTTGGCACACGTTTTCGTCTTGACTCTCCGGTAGAAACTTTGGGGCACTCTTTGAAGTTCTTTGTGTTGGTTGAATAGATGAATCTGAGATTGTGTGATGCATATCTTATAATCATACCCACAGATACTTGAGGTGACATTGGAGTATCTAGGTGACATTAGGGTTTTGGTTGATTTCTGTCTTAAGGTGTTATTCTAGTACGAACTCTAGGATAGATTGAACGGAAAGAATAGCTTCGTGTTATTTTACTACGGACTCTTGAATAGATCGATCAGAAAGGATAACTTTGAGGTGGTTTCGAACCCTACCATAATCTCTTTGTTTGTTCTCCGCTATTAGTGACTTTGGAGTGACTCTTTGTTGCATGTTGAGGGCAGTGGCAGAACCGGCCAACTCAAGGAGCCGGGGCAAAGCCTACATACAGTGATGTTGTCCAACATTTGCCCCTGTAATTAGTGATACTAATCATGGTTTATGTGAACTACTTAGTGGAGAATGGCCGGAGCAGCCCGGGCAGCTGCCCAGGGTCACCGGGAGGTAGCTCCGCCCCTGGTTGAGGGATAGTTATATGATCCAATTATGTTATTATTGTTGAGAGAACTTGCACTAGTGAAAGTATGAACCCTAGGCCTTGTTTCCTAGCATTGCAATACCGTTTTCGCTCACTTTTATCATTAGTTACCTTGCTGTTTTTATATTTTCAGATTACAGAAACCTATATCTACCATCCATATTGCACTTGTATCACCATCTCTTCGCCGAACTAGTGCACCTATACAATTTACCATTGTATTGGGTGTGTTGGGGACACAAGAGACTCTTTGTTATTTGGTTGCAGGGTTGCTTGGGAGAGACCATCTTCATCCTACGCCTCCCATGGATTGATAAACCTTAGGTCGTCCACTTGAGGGAAATTTGCTACTGTCCTACAAACCTCTGCACTTGGAGGCCCAACAACGTCTACAAGAAGAAGGTTGTGTAGAAGACATAAACTATCATTTGAAGCACAAGAGCAGGGAGTTCATCATCAACACATCATCTATTACCTTTTGGAGAGTGGTGTCTCCTAGATTGGTTAGGTGTCGCTTGGGAGCCTGAATCAAGATTATGAAATTGACCCACTAGCGGGCCATGACTACAGAAGGACGACGAGCTCTGAGCAGATGAGAGGAGGGGGGAATGGGATTGAGACCAGCTTAAATAATCGGATTCTACCCCTCAGACGACGCACGAAAGTGACACTTATATTGGACCAATGGGTAATGATGGGTGTCTGCATGGGTCCCGCACATCAATCCGAAGTGGCGGACGCGCCCGGTCACATTCAGGCCTCGCATATCCACCTCCGATGTGGAGGGTGCCGATCAGCCCAGACATATAAGGCCAACTCCACCGCGCGACCCCATCCTGTCCGCGCGCGTCCGTTTGGGGTAAAACAGACGAATAGCGCGGCCCAGCGCGCGGCCTCAAACGGACAAATGTCCGGATTCCGTCCGTTTTCGACCCATCTCCGACCCAAACTCGCGCTCGGCTTGGGGTGAAACGGACGCGCGCGGACGGCCTGGACGCACGCCCTTGTCCCCCCCCGTGGCCCGCCTATCGAGGACAGTAGCAGTCCCTCCACTCCCAACGCTTCCACCCTCTCTCTCTCCTGCCCCGCCCCGCTGCCGACGCCGCCGCTATTCTCCGGCCGCCTCCTCACCGCGCAGCCCCCGGCCGTCCCTACCAAACCACGTCTCAACATGGCCGCCACCACGCCTGATGAGGACATAGACCTGGGGTAGGGTAATAGGCCTGACCTATACGTCCTGCCTAAGGTCCTTGTCTTAGAAGCAAAGAAGTTCAAGAGTAAACAAGGTGGACCCAATAAAGGCGTTGAGTGCAATCCACTCGACCCACCATTCACTCGGAGACTACTTCTTCTTCGAGTCACTCGACTATTCAACCACTCGACGTACAAGAAGACCTAAAGCCGTTCTGCACAGCAACGGTCGGGCATTTACTCGTATATTTAATGATCATTTGTAGCACTTTATTATAGATGTTACCTGTAACTCTCTCTCTTTATGAACATTGAACCCTATGTAACGGAGGGGAGCTGGGGTCCTGGCGCACTCTATATAAGCCACCCCTCTCCTCTAGGACAAGGGTTCGCACCCCTTGTAACTCACACACATATAATCCAGTCGACTGCCTCCGGGCTCTGAGACGTAGGGCAGTTACTTCCTCCGAGAAGGGCCTGAACTTGTAAAACTCGCGTGTACAACTCCTCCATAGCTAGGATCTTGCATCTACATTCCTACCCCCCATTCTACTGTCAGACTTAGAACCACGACAGTTGGCGCCCACCGTGGGGCAGGTGTCTTAGCGATTTGTTGGAGAAGTTGCGATTTTTCCAATCCCCATCAACATGGTTTCAGGCGGAGGTTTGGCCGAGGGCCGCGAGATCCGTCTCGGCGCGCTCGTATTCGTCGCCGACGACTCCGCTTGGCTCCAAGAAGCACCACTCGACGTCGAGGCGCTCCCCGTCCACGGGGCAACGCACTTTCGCACGTGCGTCCATGGCGTCCTCCTACGGCAGCCATCGACTCAGTATCGGTCGGCTCCTATGCTGACCTCCCTCCCTGCAGCCCGCCGGAGCAAACGTTCCGGTCGATTGAGGCTTCAGCGGTGGGTGAGGCATGCGGTGGCTCGCCAGTCGGCCACCCCCCAAGTCACGGCAATCGAGCCCGACAAAACTCTCTACGGCCTGTTCGACCGGCTCCGTAGAGACTGCATCCGTGTGCGACAGCAGCGACCCCGTGGCGGAAGTTTTGATGGTCAATGGACCACGCAGTCCTCCTGGCTTCACCCATGAAGACGGAGGTGATGGGGGCGGCGATCCGTCGTGTGTTCACAAAGAGTACTGCCCCGAACCCCTCTCTTCGCAGCGGAGGGAAGAACTTCGCCACCGGAACATGGATGCGCTTCACACTCCTATCATTGGAGAAACCCCTGAGGCCCAGGCCTTGGAGGAGGCGCACCTGGCCAACTTGGCTGAGCGCACTCGACTGGAGAACCTCCAGCGCGCACTCGACGAGCGTGCTCGGCAGCGTATCCCCGAGTCCAGTCGACGTCAACTTTTTCCGCCTTCGACTCAGGTATACCGAACTCCGATCCAGAATCTCGCAGTTGCGGTCCGAATAGCGGAGTCAATTCAACCTTCCCAGTCAAAAGCTGGTCGAGGTTTGGTGCAGATCCGGGCTTTTCTCTGAGCAGCGGGAGAGCAGAATACAACAGTATCTCAGTCACGGAATAAGATCCATAGCAAATCCGTGGTTGCAGACACAGTCTAGTTGGCTCACAGCCCGAGATCGCCCCCGAGGCGTGAGGGGCGTGGGGACCGGCGAGATCAGTACAGAAACCGCGAGTAGTATGATCACCGACTCGATCACGATGATCGTCATCGAGTGCCCACGCATCCCCCAAGGAGTGGGTCATACGTGCCTCGGCAACATGATGGCAGACGTCCTCACAGTGGTGGGCGAAGGATTCCAGTCGACCCCAGGGAACCGGGCTTTGATGCGAGATCTATTCTCGTTCAGGGTCTGGTCGACAGAAACAGAGCTCAAAGAGAAGGCCACGACAGAGATTTTCCAACCAGCAGCAGAGTGCATGTCTCTGGTCCAGAGTGCTTCAGCAGAGCCATCAGGGCTGCGGTGATTCCTCCCAACTTCAGGTTGGTGACTGGAGTCAGTAAGTTCACTGGTGAGTCCAAGCCTGACACTTGGCTTGAGGATTACCGAGTGGCTGTATAGATTGGTGGTGGCAACGATGAAGTTGCCATGAAGCATCTCCCTTTGATGTTAGAGGGCTCGGCTAGAGCGTGGCTGAATCAGTTAGCGCCTGGTAGTATTTATACTTGGGAAGATCTTGCCCGAGTATTTGTCAGAACATTTGAAGGTACTTGCAAACGGCCAGCAAGGCTGACAGAATTACAGTGTTGCATTCATAAACCGAATGAAACTCTGAGAGATTATATCCAAAGATGGATCACATTACACCATACAGTGGAGAATGTGTCGGATCATCAAGCAATTTGTGCCTTCAAAGAAGGCGTTAAGTATCGGGAATTGAATTTGAAATTCGGTCGGATAGGAGATATGACTCTGACTTGGATGATGGAGATTGCCACCAAATATGCCAATGGTGAAGAGGAAGACCGACTCCGGAGTGGCAAGAACAAAACAGTCGCCCACGAAACCGGAGGAGGGAACTCTAGTCAAAAGCAGAAACGCAAAGCCGAGCCAGCTGCTCCTGGAGAAGCCTTAGCCGTGACTCAAGGAAAGTTCAAAGGGAAACCCAAAGGACCGTGGAACCCCAAGAAAGTAAAAGATCAAGATGGAAATGATGTGCTAGATTTACCATGCCACATTCACACCAAGAAAGATGAAGAGGGTAATTTCATTTACCCGAAGCATACCACTCGACAATGTCGACTCCTAATCCAGCAATTCCGAGAGAAATAGCCCAAGGAAAAGGAGAAGGAAGCTGACAAAGTTGAGGATGAGGAAGAGGACAATGATGGTTACCCCCACGTCAATTCCACTCTGATGATTTTCGCTGATGTTGAGAGTAAGAGTCGACTGAAAGTCATCAACAGAGAAGTGAACATGGTCGCTCCGGTGACACCCAGTTATTTAAAGTGGTCTCAGACCGCCATTACATTCGACCAGTACAATCACCCAGCGCACATAGCCACCCCTAGGAGGCAAGCGCTGGTGGTCGACCCAGTAGTCGAAGGCACTCGAATGACTAAGGTTCTGATGGATGGTGGCAGTGGTCTGAATATACTGTATGCAGAAACGTTGAAAGGAATGGGCATTCCTATGTCCAGACTCAGTGAAAGCAATATGAGTTTCCCTGGAGTTATTCCTGGCAAGAAGGCTGCGTCACTCGGCCAGATCGCCCTTGATGTAGTTTTCGGTGATTCCAAGAATTACCGCAAAGAAAAGTTGACATTTGAAGTTGTGGATTTCCAGAGCGCTTATCATGCTATTCTGGGCAGGCCAGCTTATGCACGTTTTATGGCTCGGCCATGTTACGTGTACCTCAAATTGAAGATGCCTGGTCCTGGCAATCGAAAGAAGGCAGAAGAGTGCTTCCAGAAGGGCTCAAAGATCGCCGATGCACAGATGGCAGTAGTGGAATTGCAGGAGTATAAAAAAATGCAGATCCGTGTGATCTGTTGAGAGCTAAGAAGCCTGCCACGGATTCAGCATTCCAGTCATCTGGTGAAACGAAGCCGATTCATATTCACCCAACAGATCCCAATGCTGCTCCGACTCACATTTCAACAACACTCGACTCCAAATAGGAAGAAGCGCTCATCCAGTTCCTCCGTGAGAACTGGGACATCTTTGCATGGAAACTTTCTGACATGCCAGGTGTTCCTAGGGGACTGGCTGAGCATCATTTGCGAGTTGACCCAAAAGTGAAACCAGTCAAAGAGCATCTTCGACGGTCCATCGTACAGAAGAGAACGGCAATCGGTGAAGAAGTGGCTCGGCTTCTAGCAGCTGAGTTTATCCGAGAGATTTATCACTCCGAGTGGTTAGCTAATGTTGTCATGGTCTCAAAGAAGGATGACTCACTTCGCATGTGCATTCACTTCAAACATATCAATCAGGACTGCCCGAAAGATCACTTTCCTCTCCCTCGCATCGACCAAATAGTCGACTCGACTGCGGGGTGTGAGTGTTTGTCCTTTTTGGACGCTTATTTCGGGTATCATCAGATCTGTCTGTACGGACCCGATGAGATAAAAACAGCTTTCATCACCCCATTTGGGTGCTTCTGTTATGTCACTATGCCATTCGGCTTGAAGAACGCTGGATCCACATTCATGCAGATGATTCAGAAGTGTTTACTCACTCAGATTAGTCGGAATGTGGAAGCATACATGGATGACATTGTGGTCAAGTCACGTAAAGGTTCCGACCTACTGGCTGACCTTGCTGAAACCTTTGCCAACCTCAGAAGGTATGATATCAAGCTTAATCCATCAAAGTGCACATTTGGAGTTCCAGGCAGAAAATTACTCGGTTTTCTCGTTTCCAAATGCGGGATCGACGATAACCCAAAGAAAGTGGGTGCCATACTCCGGATGAAACGCCCTGTGCGTGTGCATGATGTCCAGAAGCTTACTGGTTGTTTGGCCGCCCTAAGTCGATTCATTTCTCGCCTCGGTGAAAAGGCACTGCCTCTTTACCGACTGATGAAGAAGTCAGATAAGTTCGAGTGGACTCCTGAAGCTGATGCAGCATTTGCAGAGCTTAAAGCCCTGCTTTCCACCCAGCCGGTGCTTGCTGCTCCAATCAGCAAAGAGCCTTTACTGCTTTACATTGCAGCCACTAGACAAGTTGTCAGTACGGTACTTATGGTCGAGCGGGAAGAAGAAGGAAAAGCTTACAAAGTTCAGCGCCCAGTATACTATGTCTCTGAAGTTTTGACTCCATCAAAGCAAAGATATCCACATTATCAGAAGCTTGTTTATGGGATTTATATGACCACGAAGAAGGTTGCACATTACTTCTCTGACCACTCCATTACAGTCGTCAGCGACGCTCCATTATCAGAGATTCTGACCAACATAGATGCAACTGGTCGAGTGGCAAAGTGGGCGATTGAACTCCTTCCTTAGATATCAAGTTCGAGGCAAAGAAAGCTATCAAGTCCCAAGCAATAGCGGATTTCCTCGCCGAGTGGATCGAACAGCAACTGCCTACTCAAGTTCACTCGAAGCACTGGACCATGTTCTTTGATGGTTCCAAGATGCTGAATGGTTCTGGTGCTGGGGTGGTACTGGTATCCCCCCGAGGAGACAAGCTCAGATATGTCCTCCAGATTCACTTTGATTCCTCCAATAACGAAGCAGAATATGAAGCACTCTTGTATGGGTTATGTATGGCCATCTCACTCGGCATCCGTCGCCTCATGGTCTATGGCGACTCAGATTTGGTAGTCAATCAAGTGATGGAGTGGGACGTCAGAAGCACAGCCATGACTGGCTACTGTAACACGGTGAGGAAGTTGGAAAAGAAGTTTGAGGGGTTAGAGCTCCATCATATACCCCGACTGAAAAATCAAGCAGCCGATGATTTAGCAAAGATAGGCTCCAAGAGAGAAGCCATTCCCAGTAATGTGTTCCTGGAGCATATTCATGCACCTTCAGTTCAAGAAGATCCCTTCACTGAAGAGCCCCCACAGCCAAAGAGTGCCACCGATCTGACTGAAGTTGAGATTCCAGCCGTAGTCGACCTAATCATGGATATTTTGGTTATTACTCCCGACTGGACAGTGCTGTACATTGTGTATATCCTTAGGAAGGAACTCCCAGAGGATGAAGAAGAGGCTCGACAGATCGTTCGTCGATCCAAAGCCATTACTGTGATAAGAGGACAGTTGTTCAGGGAAAGTGTAACCGGAGTCAGCCAGAAATGCATAACCCCGGAAGAAGGTCTAGCGATCCTCAACGACATCCACTCGGGGACCTGTGGCCACCATGCGTCCTCTAGGACCATTGTGGCTAAAGCATACCGAGCTGGATTTTATTGGCCACGAGCAAATGAAATGGCGAAAGATATAGTCGACAGATGTGAAGGCTGCCAGTTTTACTCCAATATGTCCCACAAACCTGCGTCAGCCCTAAAGACCATTCCACTCGTCTGGCCCTTTGTTGTTTGGGGATTAGATATGGTTGGACCGCTGAGGACTGGTAGGAGCGGCTTCACTCACGTGCTTGTAGCAGTCGACAAGTTTACCAAGTGGATTGAAGCCAAGCCTATCAAGAATCTGGAAGCTAGTACCGCCGTCAGCTTCATCAGAGAATTGACGTTCAGATACGGAGTTCCACACAGCATCATCACTGACAATGGATCGAACTTTGATTCAGATGAGTTCAGAGCCTTCTGCGCCTCCCAAGGCACACGAGTTGACTATGCTTCAGTCGCCCATCCCCAGTCGAATGGACAAGCAGAGAGAGCAAATGGCCTGATTCTCAAAGGGTTGAAACCCCGACTGATGCGAAACCTCAAGCATGCAGCGGGCGCCTGGGTTGATGAACTTTCATCAGTTCTTTGGGGATTGAGGACAACTCCCAATCGGTTGACTGGCCGAACTCCATTCTTCTTGGTCTATGGAGCTGAAGCTGTTCTACCGAGTGACTTGCTTCATAATGCACCACGAGTCAAGCTCTTCTCTGAAGATGAAGCAGAGAAAGCTCGGCAGGACGCAGTCGACCTCCTAGAGGAGGAAAGAGAGATGGCCTTGATCCGGTCGACCATTTATCAGCAAGACTTGCGTCGATTCCACGCTAGAAATGTAGGTCGAGCCTTTCAAGAGGGAGACTTGGTTCTTCGAGTGGATCAGCAGAAACCACACAAGCTCGCTCCTGCTTAGGAAGGCCCCTTCATTGTCACCAAAGTGCTCCACAACGGAGCATACCACCTTTACAATGTCAAGCATAAGAAGGACGAGCCACGGGCTTGGAATGCGGAGTTGCTCCGCCCCTTTTACACTTAAATACTCATTCGAATAAAATGTAATAAGAAATACCTTTGTAATTTGCTTATCAAAGACAAGAGCTTTATAGTCCTCTTAAACGATTGTTGTTGCTTTTATTTGCGTCTGAAATCCCCTAGTGGGTGACTTAGCTGCGAATCCGTTTCGCCTAAGTTTAAAAGAAAATCCTACCGAGTGGTGAGAAAGCCTCCCACTCGGAGGCTTAGCTGCGAATCCGTTTCACCTAAGTTTAAAAAATCCTACCGAGTGGTGAGCAACCCTCCCACTCGGGGGCTTAGCTGCAGTCCAGTACTTGCCTAAGTTTGTAAAACCCTACCGGGTGGTGAGCAAGCCTCCCACTCGGGGGCTTAGCTGCAGTCCAGTACTCGCCTAAGTTTGTAAAATCCTACCGAGTGGTGAGAAAGCCTCCCACTCGGGGGCTTAGCTGCAGTCCAGTACTCGCCTAAGTTTGTAAAACCCTACCGAGTGGTGAGCAAGCCTCCCACTCGGGGGCTTAGCTGCAGTCCAGTACTCGCCTAAGTTTAAAAAATCCTACCGAGTGGTGAGCAACCCTCCCACTCAGGGGCTTAGCTGCATTCCAGTACTCGCCTAAGTTTGTAAAATCCTCCCGAGTGGTGAGCAACCCTCTCACTCGGAGGCTTAGCTGCAGTCCAGTACTCGCCTAAGTTTGTAAAATCCTACCGAGTGGTGAGCGACCCTCCCACTCGGGGGCTTAGCTGCAGTCCAGTACTCGCCTAAGGTTAAAAAATCCTCCCGAGTGGTGAGCAACCCTCCCACTCGGGGGCTTAGCTGCAATCCAGTACTCGCCTAAGTTTGTAAAATCCTACCAAGTGGTGAGCAACCCTCTCACTCGGAAGCTTAGCTGCAGTCCAGTACTCGCCTAAGGTTAAAAAATCCTACCGAGTGGTGAGCAACCCTCCCACTTGGGGGCTTAGCTGTAGTCCAGTATGTTGGGGAACGTAGCAGAAATTCAAAATTTTCTATGCATCACCAAGATCAATCTATGGAGTCATCTAGCAACGAGGGAGGAGTGGATCTACATAACCTTGTAGATCGCACGCGGAAGCGTTCAAGAGAACGGGGTTGATGGGGTCGTACTCGTCGTGATTCAAATCACCGATGATCCTAGCGCCGAACGGACGGCACCTCCGCGTTCAACACACGTACGGAGCAGCGACGTATCCTCCTTCTTGATCCAGCAAGGGGGAAGGAGAGGTTGATGGAGATCCAACAACACGACGGCGTGGTGGTGGAAGTAGCGGGATTCCAACAGGGCTTCGCCAAGCGCTGCGGGAGGAGGGAGATGTGTCATGGGAGGGAGAGGGAGGCGCCAGGGCTTGTGTTGGATTGCCCTCCCTTTCCCCCACTATATATAGGGCCAAGGGAGAGGGGGAGGGCGCAGCCTTGCCCCTTCCTCCAAGGAAGGGTGCGGCCAAGGGGGGGAGGAGTCCATCCTCCCCAAGGCACCTCGGAGGTGCCTTCCCCCTTTAGGACTCTCCCCTTTTCCTCTTCTCTTGGCGCATGGGCCTCTTGGGGCTGGTGCCCTTGGCCCATATAGGCCAAGGCGCACCCCCTACAGCCCATGTGGCCCCCGGGGCAGGTGGCCCCACCCGGTGGACCCCCGGGACCCTTCCGGTGGTCCCGGTACAATACCGGTGACCCCGAAACTTGTCCCGATAGCCGAAATAGCACTTCCTATATATAATTCTTTACCTCCGGACCATTCTGGAACTCCTCGTGACATCCGGGATCTCATCCGGGACTCCGAACAACTTTCAGGTTACCGCATACTAATATCTCTATAACCCTAGCGTCACCGAACCTTAAGTGTGTAGACCCTGCGGGTTCGGGAGACATGCAGACATGACCGAGATGACTCTCCGGTCAATAACCATCAGCGGGATCTAGATACCCATGTTGGTTCCCACATGTTCCACGATGATCTCATCGGATGAACCACGATGTCAAGGACTTAATCAATCCCGTATACAATTCCCTTTGTCTATCGGTACGATACTTGCCCGAGATTCGATCGTCGGTATCCCGATACCTTGTTCAATCTCGTTACCGGCAAGTCTCTTTTACTCGTTCCATAACACATCATCCCGTGATCAACTCCTTGATCACATTGTGCACATTATGATGATGTCCTACCGTGGGCCCAGAGATACCTCTCCGTCACACGGAGTGACAAATCTCAGTCTCGATTTGTGCCAACCCAACAGACACTTTCGGAGATACCCGTAGTGTACCTTTATAGCCACCCAGTTACGTTGTGACGTTTGGTACACCCAAAGCACTCCTACGGTATCCGGGAGTTGCACAATCTCATGGTCTAAGGAAATGATACTTGACATTAGAAAAGCTTTAGCATACGAACTACATGATCTTGTGCTAGGCTTAGGATTGGGTCTTTGTCCATCACATCATTCTCCTAATGATGTGATCCCGTTATCAATGACATCCAGTGTCCATGGTCAGGAAACCGTAACCATCTATTGATCAACGAGCTAGTCAACTAGAGGCTTACTAGGGACATGGTGTTGTCTATGTATCCACACATGTATCTGAGTTTCCTATCAATACAATTCTAGCATGGATAATAAACGATTATCATGAACAAGGAAATATAATAATAACTAATTTATTATTGCCTCTAGGGCATATTTCCAACACAGTACTCGCCTAAGTTTGTAAAATCCTACCGAGTGGTGAGCAACCCTCTCACTCGGAGGCTTAGCTGCAGTCCGATACTCGCCTAAGGTTAAAAAATCCTACCGAGTGGTGAGCAACCCTCCCACTCGGAGGTTTAGCTGTAGTCCAGTACTTGCCTAAGTTTGTAAAATCCTACCGAGTGGTGAGCAACCCTCTCACTCGGAGGCTTAGCTGTAGTCCAGTACTCGCCTAAGGTTAAAAAATCCTACCGAGTGGTGAGCAACCCTCCCACTAGGGGGCTTAGCTGCAGTCCAGTACTCGCCTAAGTTTGTAAAATCCTACCGAGTGGTGAGCAACCCTCCCACTCGGAGGCTTAGCTGCGGTCCAATACTCGCCTAAGGTTTATAGTCCGTCCTTATTCGCAAGGACAACGAGGTGCAGGTCGACTACAACCTTCTCCTTTGGAGCTGCGCCACAAATACAACGTGCGCTCCATCACCATCCGCAAGGACGACGAGGCGCAGGTCGACTACAACCTTCTCCTTTGGAGCTGCGCCACAAATACAATGTGTGCTCCACCCCCATCTGCAAGGACGATGAGGTGCAGGTCGACTGCAACCTTCTCCTTAGGAGCTGCGCCACAAGTACAACGTACGCTCCATCCCTATCTGCAAGGGCAACGAGGTGTAGGTCGACCGTGACCTTCTTCTCCGAGCTACGCCATAAATACAACGTGCACTCCATCCCTGTCCGCAGGGATGACGAAGCGCAGGTCGATTGAAGTCTCCACTTCAGGGCTACATCTCAAAGAGCAAATTACACGTGAAGGCAAATACAAGCATATTCAGAAATAAACCAAGTTCAGATAGATCCTAAAAGTTCCAGACGACGGATCAAAAGTATTCGAGCATCAAGCCCGAAGGAGTTTAATGGTTACACAATCACTCGGCATTTCGAGGCAAATAAAGGTGGAGCATAATGTTTTTCGGTCACGCGTCAGGAGAAGGACTGGCTGGGTCGCAGAAACTGTCAAGGTCTATGATGTTTGCAATACAGGTGGCAGCTTCAAGGAAAGTGTCCATGAAGGACTAGAAAGTGTGTCTCTTGGTGCTAGCAACCTTGAGTTCCGCCAGCTTGTCTTCTTTGACGTCTTTGCAGTGCACTCGGGCCAGGGACAACACGACATCAGTGCCACAGCGAGCGGATGACTTCTTCCATTCTTGCACTCGGCCGGGGATTTGATTCAGTCGAGCCATCAGGGACTCGAGATCTTGGGATAGTTCCGCCTGAGGCCAGAGTTCAGCATCAAACCGAGTCATCGCCGCTTTCAGGCGGGCAAGATAAGTAACCGCGCTGTCCATGCGAGATTCCAACCGCAGCACATTCATCGCAACATCATCCTTGACTGGACAGTTTATGGGGTCAAGACCCGTCTCGACCCGCCCAGTTTCCACTTCAAAGTCTTGACAAAACTCTGCACAGTCAAGTGAATGGTGAGTCGACAATATAATTAGACCTGACAGTCGACAGAAACAAGTCAGTCAACCATCAGTACCTTCAAGGTTTAAGACTAGCTTTGCAGCAAGCTGGCCCAGATAAGACTCCAACTCGCCCTTCTTAACTTTGAGGCTCCCAAACTCGTCAGTTAGCTTGTCCTTGTCCTTCTTCAGTCGCTCGACCTCCCGATTGGCATCAGAAACAGCAGTCTTCAGTTTGGAATTCTCTTCTTCTAGCTTGTCGACCGAAGCAAGCTTCTTGTCGGCAAGCGTAGTTTTCTCTCGTGCTTCCTTCTGTGCAGCAGCAAGATCCAGATCCTTCTTCTCCAAAGCCTACTTCATTTTCTCTAAAGAAATAGCATTCTTCAGACTGGATTGGAGTTGACGGTTTTCACTACGTACATCTGCTCGAGTGGAGTCACTCGGTTCAAAAAAACGGAAAGGAAAAGCGCCAGCAACAGTAAGATAAACAGTTCATGATCAGTGACCTCCCATGGCAGCTACTTCATCGCGAGCAGTCTTGAGATTCTTTTTGGCCAGTTCCAGATCAAGGTTGAGGCAGATTTGTTGCTGGTTCAGAGTTGAGCACCGAGATCACAAGATTTCTGCGGCCAACACATAAGACTTGTCAGTCGACTGAAATGAAAGACATCGTTGCGACAGCTACTCCAAGACTACCATCGAAAAAAAGAAGAGAGGTTCAGATTCTCAGACCACAGTCGACTGCTGATACGTCTCCAACGTATCTATCATTTTTGATTGCTCCATGCTATATTATCTACTGTTTTGGGAAATATTGGGCTTTATTATCCACTTTTATATTACTTTTGGGACTAACCTATTAACCGGAGGCCCAGATTTGCTGTTTTATGCCTATTTCAGTGTTTCGAAGAAAAGGAATATCAAACGGAGTCGAAACGGAACGAAATCAACTGGAGAAGTTATTTTTGGAAGGAAACCTACCGGATAGACTTGGACCCTACGTCAGAAGATGAAGGAGGTGCTCACGAGGGTAGGGGTGCACCCACCCCCCTGGGGCGCGCCCCCTGCCTCGTGGCCCCCCTTCGGTCCACCAACGTACTCCTTTCACCCATATATACCTACGTATCGTAAAACTTCTAGGGAGCATAATAGATCGGGAGTTCCGCCGCCAGAAGCCTCCGTAGCCACCGAAAGCCAATCTAGACCCGTTCCGGCACCCTGCCGGAGGGGGCAATCCCTCTCCGGTGGCCATCTTCATCATCCCGGTGCTCTCCATGATGAGGAGGGAGTAGTTCTCCCTCGGGGCTGAGGGTATGTACCAGTAGCTATGTGTTTGATCTCTCTCTCTCTCTCGTGTTCTTGAGATGATACGATCTTGATGTATCGCGAGCTTTGCTATTATATTTGGATCCTATGATGTTTCTTCTCCCCTCTACTCTCTTGTAATGAATTGAGTTTCCCCTTTGAAGTAATCTTTTCGGATTGAGTCTTTAAAGATTTGAGAACACTTGATGTATGTCTTGTCGTGGATATCTGTGGTGACAATGGGATATCACGTGATTCACTTGATGTATGTTTTGGTGATCAACTTGCGGGTTCCGCCCATGAACCTATGCATAGGGGTTGGCACACGTTTTCGTCGTGATTCTCCGGTAGAACTTTGGGGCACTCTTTGAGGTCCTTTGTGTTGGTTGAATAGATGAATCTGAGATTGTGTGATACATATCGTATAATCATACCCACGGATACTTGAGGTGACATTAGAGTATCTAGGTGACATTAGGGTTTTGGTTGATTTGTGTCTTAAGGTGTTATTCTAGTACGAACTCTAGGGCTGTTTGTGACACTTATAGGAATAGCCCAACGGATTGATTAGAAAGAATAACTTTGAGGTGGTTTCATACCCTACCATAATCTCTTCGTTCGTCCTCCGCTATTAGTGACTTTGGAGTGACTCTTTGTTGCATGTTGAGGGATAGTTATGTGATCCAATTATGCTATTATTGTTGAGGGAACTTACACTAGTGAAAGTATGAACCCTAGGCCTTGTTTCCTATCATTGCAATACCGTTTACGCTCACTTTTACCATTAGTTACCTTGCTGTTTTTGTAATTTCAGATTACAAATACCTTTATCTACCATCCATATTGCACTTCATCTCTTCGCCGAACTAGTGCACCTATACAATTTACCATTGTATTGGGTGTGTTGGGGACACAAGAGACTCTTTGTTATTTGGTTGCAGGGTTGCTTGAGAGAGACCATCTTCATCATGCGCCTCCTACGGATTGATAAACCTTAGGTCATCCACTTGAGGGAAATTTGCTACTGTCCTACAAACCTCTGCACTTGGAGGCCCAACAACGTCTACAAGAAGAAGGTTGTGTAGTAGACATCAACTGCCCGCAGTCAACTATGGTCTCGGGGACTACACCCAGTGGGTGCATTTAGCGTGCCTCCACTGGTTTTAATTCCACTCGGCATGGTCCGCCCAGCGCGAGTTGTAAAAAATAAAGTTCAGATTCTCAGACCACAGTCGACTGCCCGCGTTCAACTATGGTCTCAGGGACTACACCCAGTGGGTGCACTCAGAGTGCCCCCACTAGTTCAAAGATTCAGCTTGAGTCGACCCAAAGTGATTTATACAATTTCAAAACAGCCACACCCCAGTGGGTGATCAGACGAGAAATATGACCAACTAACCTGGACATTGGTTTGCAGAGCAGCTCCAGCGTTGAAGGCCACCTGGCTGGCCTCATGCACCACTTTCATTTGCCCCATCACAAGATTTAACTGAAGAAGAGCTTCCTTGGCAGCAGTCGATGGGTCGTCCAGAGTCTGATACGCAGTAAAAAGCGATGTTGGCAGAGCAGTCGAAGCAGCTGCAGGATCTGAAGCGTGGATTTGTATTGGTGCAGTAGAAGTCTGAGCAGCTGGTCCTGATGGACAACCAATCGACAGTGGGACAGCGAAGGTGACGTTGGTTCGAGCCGGATCTGTCGATTGCTCGACTGCCGCCCCAGGCGTCACGGTCGACTGAAGAACCTGGACCTCAGGCGCTTTCCCGCCCAGTTCCTTGTCTTTCCTCCTCCCCCTCAGCGATACATCTTCTTCATCATCCGGGAGCACAACAACATCCCGTGGAACTGCAATAAACAGAGAAAGTCGTACGGATAGCTGACAAACAATCCAGTCGTCCAAATAAATTCGAATCGGGCAGACTTACTGGCTTTGGAGGTAGCTGCATCGTCGGTTTCCTCGTCGATCAGATTCTTGTCAATGTCTATGTCAGTCGCAGCTGAGGTCGGGCTGTAAAGGTTCATCATCCACTCGGTCAGAACAAAAAAGTCGGTCGGAACAAGAAAATACAGGAAGAACATTTACCCAGAAGCAACAGGAACGTCCATCTTGATTCTAGGCAAGGTCTTCCGAGCCTTTGAAGGATTGACCTTGGGCTGATTGGTGACCTTCTCAGCCAATTCTGGAGTCGGAGACCGAGCGCGTTTTTGAGATGGAGCACTCGATGCCACAACTTTACCACGCCTGCCCATGGGGTCATGGTGCTGCTTGGATCGACGTTCAGAACGAGGCGGTGAGTCAGCTACTTCCTCCTCGCCCGACTCATCGCTCTCATCTTCATCATCGTCGGCTGGTGACTCCCACTCGCCGCTCTCCTCCGCACTGTCCTCGCCCTCTTGGTCTTGCTCCAGAGCTTGTTCACCATTGGGCATTGAATACATCTCCGTGTAAATCTACAAGACAAGGAGCCGACTATAAGTCAGTCGGACAAACAGTCGGAAAACACATCTAAAAGCTCAGTTGAAATGGCCAAACCTTGTCTGGTTGGTTTCTGTCGCTGAAAGGGTTGACTCTCCTGGTGCCCCTGGGGTTGTCCTTGTTCCCGGTGATACCCCTCAACCACTCGGCCACTGTTTTGGCCTCCACCTCCTCCGGATGAACCCGAGCGGTATCACCAGCCCCGGAGTACATCCACATGGAGTGGTCACGAGCTTGGAGTGGTTGGATGCGCCGACTGAGGAACACCTCTAGTAGATCCATGCCAGTGACACCTTGGTTGATCAACTGAACCACTCTCTCGACGAGCATGTCTGTCTCCGCCTTCTCCGCGGCAGTCACTTTCAACGAAGATGGAGGTTGAACACGATCAAAAGAGAAAGGGGGAAGTCCAGTCGACTGGCCTGGCGTCACGATGTACTGGCAGTAGAACCAGGTCGACTGCCAACCCCTGACCGACTCCGGAAGAGTCATCGAGGGAAAAGAACTTCTTTTCCTCTTCTGAATACCCAGACCCCCACACATCTGGATAACATGGGTTTTCTCGTCGTTCGAGTTCGCTTTCTTCACTATTTGGGAGCGGATGGTAAAGATGTGCTTGAAAAGACCCCAGTGCGGTCGACACCCCAGGAAATTCTCGCACATGGATACGAACGCGGCAAGATACGTGATGGTGTTGGGAGTAAAATGATGGAGTTGGGCCCCAAAGAAATTCAAGAAACCCCGAAAGAAGGGGTGTGGAGGAAGCGAGAAGCCGCGGTCGACATGGGTGGCGAGCAGAACACACTCACCCGGTCGCGGTTGCGGTTCCGTTTCCCCCTCCGGCAGCCGCACAGACTCGTGGACGATCAGCCCTAGCTCGACCATATCGTCCAAGTCCTCCTGTTGAAGCGAAGATCGGATCCAATCTCCCTGGATCCAACCCGACGGCAGCCCCGAGCGCGATAAAGACCCCCGATTCGTCTTCCTGCTTTTCGCTGCCACCGTCGCCTTCTTCGCGCGTTCCAGCGCCGCCGTTCTCTCCTTCCCCATGGCGGCGGAGCGGTGGCGTCGAGAGTGGAGAATCCGGATGGGGTGAAGGAGCAAGAGGAAGAAGAAGGAGAATGGGCACGCACAGTGCGGATGCCTCGGTCTCGCCGCTTTTAAAGGCCCACTTCCGAGTGGCTGACGAGTGGGTCCGGGCGATCCTGTCAAATCTCTCAAACAGTCACGCACGGGATGCGTGGCGAAAAAGGTGGCGCGGAAATCGAAACGCCCTGTCTATCCACTCCGCTTACCACGGCACGTTCCGTCTGGCGCGCTCCTACCGAAATTTCGAATCCCGCAAAATCTGGGATCCTCGGCAACTGATTACGCCAAAGATTTCGCATCAAAGATGACACTCGACAAGCGACGTTATAAAAACCAATCGGTAATTGCTGAATCGATCAAGGCGGCTGAAACGAAGCCGAAAGTTCCAACACTGGCCTCCATTCAGAGATGAATTCTTGAGAAAGGCAAGAGTCAAGGCAAGATCAACTTCAACCTTCTTTTCACTCGGGCCTCAATCCATTCGGGGGCTAATGATGAGGACATAGACCTGGGGTAGGGTAATAGGCCTGACCTATACGTCCTACCTAAGGTCCTTGTCTTAGAAGCAAAGAAGTTCAAGAGTAAACAAGGTGGACCCAATAAAGGCGTCGAGTGCAATCCACACGACCCACCATTCACTCGGAGACTACTTCTTCTTCGAGTCACTCGACTATTCAACCACTCGACCATGTAAAAGACCACTCGACGTACAAGAAGACCTAAAGCCGTTCTGCACAGCAACGGTCAGGCATTTATTCGTATATTTAATAATCATTTGTAGCACTTTATTACAGACGTTACCTGTAACGCTCTCTCTTTATGAACATTGAACCCTGTGTAACAGAGGGGAGCTGGGGTCCTGGCGCACTCTATATAAGCCACCCCTCTCCTCTAGGACAAGGGTTCGCACCCCCTGTAACTCACACACATATAATCCAGTCGATCGCCTCTGGGCTCCGAGACGTAGGGCAGTTACTTCCTCCGAGAAGGGCCTGAACTCGTAAAACTCGCGTGTACAACTCCTTCATAGCTAGGATCTTGCCTCTACATTCCTACCCCCCCCCCCATTCTACTGTCAGACTTAGAACCACGACAATGCCCGTGCTTTGGCCGTAGTTTTGGCCGTCGATCGGAGGTTTGGCCGTTGCCGTCTTTGCCGGTCGCAAAGGGGAGACGACCGCCGACGACATACCACGGCGGCCTCGGCAGCTTCCGACGAGAGCTCCAGAGCGGCTAGTAGCCGACCAGCAACCACCCCTGCTGCGTCGAGGTGATCATCGCGGCCTCTTCGCCACCACGACCGCAAGGTGTTCGGCATTTTTCCCACAAAGGTATGGACAGTGGAGACGAGTTTTTCTTCCATCACTTCCTTTGTTCATCGGATGATTCATCGTCGGATGATGAAGATCTTGTGGTGGCTGCACTGGTCGTTCACGACCACATTCAACGGCAGCTTCCTCGGTACAGGGGGCCAGTCCCTGGCCGTGCTCCCAACCTGAACCGCAACAGGGAGAGAGGCCACGCCCTACTCTATGCCGATTACTTTGCCAACACCCCGCTCTTCAAGACGGATAAATTCCGTCGCCGTTTTCGAATGGCAAGGCATGTATTCAATCGTATCCGAGAGGGAGTGGTTGCTCATGACCCATACTTCGAGTGCAAGACGGATGCCCTTGGCAAGCTTGGATTCTCCTCTTACCAGAAATGCACCGCGGCCATCCGCATGCTTGCATATGAAATTCCAGGCGATCTGGTGGATGAGTATGTGCATATGAGTGAGATAACATGTCTGATGTCAATGTATAAGTTTTGCCAGGTTGTGATCGAGGTGTTTGGCCCAGAGTACTTGAGGCAGCCAACTGCCACTGATACAGAGAGATTGTTGGCGGCCAATGCAGCTAGAGGCTTTCCAGGCATGCTTGGCAGCATAGATTGTATGCACTGGGAGTGGAAGAACTGTCCATTTGCTTGGCAGGGCCAGTACAAGGGGCATGTCAACGGGTGCACTGTCATATTAGAAGCGGTGGCATCGCAGGATCTTTGAATATGGCATTCTTTCTTCGGCATGGCAGGTTCTCACAATGATATCAACGTGCTGCAACGTTCTCCAGTCTTCGCGAGGCTTGCAGAAGGCCAGTCCCCACCTGTCAACTTTGAGATCAACGGCCACCAGTACAACAAGGGATACTATCTAGCAGATGGTATATATCCTCAGTGGTCAACTTTTGTGAAAACAATCTCGAAACCCCAAGGTGGGAAGAGAAAGAGATTTGCCCAAATGCAAGAAAGTGTTAGAAAGGATGTGGAACGTGCTTTTGGTGTGCTTCAATCCCGGTGGGGTATCGTTCGAAACCCTGCACTGTCATGGGATGAAAGGAAGCTTTGGGATGTGATGACTGCTTGTGTGATCATGCACAACATAATCGTCGAGGACGAGTGTGATGAGAGTATCTTCGACCAAGGATTTGATTATCAAGGTGAAAATATTAAGCCACTGCACCAAGACCCGGCCACATTTGAACAGTTTGCCCAATTCCACCATGAGATGCGTGATTGACACACTCATTTGATTCTTCAAAATGACTTGGTTGCGCACGTGTGGGATCACATTGACAACCAATAGATGTATTGATCCATTTTATGTTCAATTAAGACAATTTCGATTTGGTTGTAAAACTATTATAATTTTCAGACAAATATTTAGATTGTAAAACTAGTTTTAATGAAAATATGAATATTTTTGACCTTGACGGACAGAATGGGACAAAGGGATGACACGACCCCATCACCCTACCCAAACGAATAGAATTCAAACAAAACAGACGTCCGTTTCGAATCGCGCGATGAAGTTGACCTAAGGCAGGTTCGAGGAGACCGTTTGGTCATGATATTACATCAGAATCAGCCGCCCGGAGCCTGACTGTACATGCTCTTAGACAACATGACTAGTCGACCCGGGGTCCACATGTGCTGCGATGTCAAGTCCAACATATACACTGCGGCAGTCGGCATATCAGTCGGTCCAAGTCAAGCAAAGCGGCTGGGCGGCATCTTATCACAAGTCGAGCCAGGCCATACACGGACGCATATATACTTACCACCACATCTCCTTGCGTTGCAAACACGTAGATCTCCCCTGAAAGCTCTGAACCGTGAAGCATATCAAGAGGGGAACACAGCAAACAAAACAGGAGGCATGAGGAGGAACACTCTCCTTGCCCTGGCGTCCTGGCTCATGCTGCTTCTGCTTGCGCTCTTCATCACAACCACCACTGCTTCACTGCGTAAGTCATGAGTTCAGGGTTCAGCTCTTCCCTCCTTTTTCTTTTCGACCTTGGTTAGTTAGACAGTCATGTCGTTGGCATGCTCACATCATCTTCATGGCTTCTTCTCTTTTTTGGCTGAGCTTCACCTTGCGCTCCGTTTCGTTTCAGCGTGCCAGTGCTGCTGGATCGTGGAGCATCCGACGAGGACCTGCGGCCACGCCTGCTGCGGCGACAACTGCTGCCCGCCCGCTCCACCGCCGTCGGCACGCTGAAAAAGGATGCCCAGGCTTGTTCATCGGAAGTAAAAATAAAAATAAAAATAATCCAGAGGGAATGATGTTGTACTCATACTTACCTGCTCTTCTGTGAGCATGTAATGGTCTCTATAACTTTCCAGCAATAAACATCCCTTGGCTCCTTCAGACTGACTACTTCATTCAGGTGCTACATCAAATCAAAACTACTCACCACTTGTCCTCTAATCTAAACTAGTGCAGCAAGTATTACTACTGGCAGATAGAAATTTAAACAATAAATTAATCTCCATATATGACTAAAATTGTCTTCTTCGCTAATCTTACGATAATCTAGGGCTCATAATCTAGGATTCATATCTAGTCATCTAGAAGTCAAGCGTACAAGCTAGTAGTATTTCACAAAGGCACGCCTATCATGCCCCAATAGATCATTTCAACCATCAGGCAGAGCTCATCATCCTAAGGTACATGAACAACCACAAAGCGAAAATCGACACCCCACAGAAGACCCCACAGCAATTGCCACAAGAGGCAGCCGCAGAGCTCTTGCTATCATCGATGCCAACAAGAAAGCGGCATTCACCCATAGATGGATCAAGGAAAGTTATCAGCCCATGCCCATCAAAATCACAGCTCTTGGCATCCTGCTTCTGCATCTGGTAGTAGCTGTTGAAAGCAAAGGAGACGTTGCCCTTCTCCCCGATGCCGTTGCACGACCCTCCGTAGTAGAGGGTGGTGCAATCCGCCATGTCGCAAGCAAGCTTCAGGTGAGTTGACGCGTTGTCGAGGCTCTGAGCCGGGTTCGCGACGCACCACCGCGACGGAAGATAGGGCACCTCTTTAGCATTCTTCAGCACCGGGTTGCCTAACCCAAGGTTTAACGGGTACTTGGCCTGCCCATCAAAAGAGAAGATCCCCCAGTGTCGCTCAAAGTTTCCAGGTAGGGTACTCTTCTGCTCCTCATCAAGAAGGCCAAAAAGATAGACATCAGCTGGGGGTACACCAGGGCGGAGGGGAGTCCCTTTGTTGCTCATGATACGGTTGATGAGCCCTTGGTTGAATGCCCTTGCTGCAGTCAAGTTTGCACTTGGTGCTCCCTGAGTCGGCCAACCCACCTCACCAATTGCAATGGGTAGTTGCCCGTAGCCGAGTTTACCCAGAGCAGAAATCAACGTGTCGAAATTGCCGTCGAAAGCATTGTAGTACACGTTGGAGCCATCTACAAGTGGATGAGTTGATCCCTCAAAGAAGGCATAATCTTCTGGGAAGTCGGAATTCTGGTAAAGACTGAGGAATGGGTAGATATTGACCACGAACGGAGCTCCATTTGAACTGAGATAAGCGGCGAGCTGGGTCATTATCTGGGTCAATTCAGTCCTGAACACTCCTTGCGACGGAACGGCGCCCTCATATGCGTCGGCGTTGCACGGGACTACTAGCTTCACGTAGCTAGCAAGATTAGCCTTCACCAGTGATTGCTGAATGTTTGCCATTGCTGGAATAACGTATGACAGAAATTGACCCTGGTAGCTTGTCAGAAATGGCTCATTTCCCACAGCAATATACCTGTATCAAATTTGTAAATTATTAATTCTCGACGCAGTCAACAAGTATGGAATAGTAAAAAACCGAATAGTCATGTGCCCATAAATGGATAAAAGGATAAATGATGTCACCCAGGACTACAAAGATCTTCTTTTTTTTTGCGGGGAAGGACTACAAAGATCTTATTCACTATTGTACATGAAATTTGGCAAATTAAAACACAGAGACTATCACACATGCAAGTTTTTATCTACGACACCATCATAACTTAGCGCAACATTATTGTAACCTAAATTAGCAAATCTTCTGAATCCAAATCCGTGATCAGTGAAAAACAAAGAGTATCCAATGACAGAAATAATTGGACAATCTAAATTACTTGAAGGCACTCAAGTAGAATTTCTGATAATTTTTTCGATGTTGCCATGCTAGCAGCAGACAGGGATTATTAACAGAAAGCTGAGTACAATTGTTCCCGGGATTACATAGCCTAAAGCAGAATTTGATCACAGTGTGGTATTGCACTTGTTCATTTAATCTTTCAATGTAATGTACTCCCTCTGTCCCATAATGTAAGACGCTTTTTGACACTATACTAGTGTGAAAAAACATCCTACATTATGGGACGGAGGGAGTACAAAGTAAGGATAGTCTTCAAATAGGATAATGACGATTAGCAAGCATGTCATCAGACTAAATCTAGGGCTCACATCAACCCCGGCGACTTAAAAAGATATCCATGACATATTTTTGACTACTCATATATGGGTATACCCTTCCACACACATATAGAATCCACCTTGACTGAGTATGGAGTTACCATTTGTATTGAAAGGTACTTCCAAGTTCCAACAACATACCCACCCTCATCTTTAAATATAGAATATCTTATCTGATTTTGAAACTTTGATAGATTTAAATATAGAATATCTTATCTGTGATACTGACTCATAGTTTACAGCTGATGTTTATTAGTATCAAATATGCAATACTCATGGCAGGTGATTCAGCGCACCTAAAGTAATCGTTTGGGTTGGAACAAGTAGGCTATGGGTATAGCCTTAGTAATGACTTAAAGTCCAAACGTACATTATAATCAATCAAGAAAAACAACAGATTTTGCCGTTAATGTACCCTAAAGCAAATATTTCAGGAACAAAAGAGAGTACTACATTTTCAAGAGAAGCCTCTACAAATTACAAATGAAGAGAATGCCTACTTATTATTGGAAAGAAATGACTTACTTATCAAGTTATCCACGAAAACAATGAACTGAGCATTGACAAGTAGAAACAAATATATAATGCCGGGCATCAAATTGCAGATTGAAGCAATATATTTGCTAAAAGCAAGAACAACACATCAGCATTTCGATTGAACTAAGCAGCTCCTGAGCAAATGCGAACAAATTAAATCAAGTCGGCACCAGATTCCCTTTTCCACTCGAGCTACATACAGATACCACGACCCCATTTCTCCAACAGAAAGAATAACCTCAAATAATGAATTCTACATTTCCCTCTCAAGTAACAGGAATCCCGAAATAATAATAATCACTGATGCTAAAATGCTTCACGGCGAGAGATCTCAAGAAAAATCGCCAAGCCAAGCGCCGGGACTCACTCACCGGATGTCGACGCCGCCGCCGCGGCCGACGTAGCGCGAGACGTTCTGCGCGACCCAGGCGTCGGCGGCCGCCGGCGACCCCGCGATGCCGGCGAGCTCGCCGTTGGTGAGGCCGACCATGACCTCGATGCCGCTGCGCGCGAGCGCGCGCAGCACGCCGGCGTCGGCGTCGAAGAGCTTGACCTTCCCGATCCGGTTCGCGCGCAGGAGGTCCACCACCACCGCCGGCGGCGCGCGGTGCGACGACAGGGTGCCCCAGTTGACCCCCACGGCCGCGTCGGCCGCCAGCAGCCGCCGCTCCCGCGCGCACGACAGCGCCAGGACGACGGCCAGGAGCGCCGCCCAGGCGGCCATCGCGGGGCCTGGATCCGCGGGGTGGCAAGCTGCCCGCGAGTGGTTTCTTGGATGTTGTGAGCTCCGCGGCGGGATTTGGGAGTTGGTGGTGGTTGAGAGGAGGACGAAGATAGTGGGAGTGAGCTGAAGCTCTGGGGTCTGGGGCTGGCTAGTGTGAGGTTGAAGCTTCGAGAGTGGAAAAGGTGGGTGAAATCTGAAAGGACCAGAGAAGGGCAAATAGGTCAATATACAACATTGTCAGGTAAATAGTGCGAGCGTGGCAGGGTTGACATAGGCCTACAGAGCCGTTGGATCAGGAAGATCGAGGACTCGGGTTTAGGCCAGCCGCGCCCCAACAGCCCAGGCCTTTTTTTTGCCGTTCGTGTCTAAAAAAATAGGCAGTCATATTTCCAGAAGCACGTTTTTGGCTGGTTTGAATTGAAACTAGTGTTGGTGGACCCAGACCGAACTCGATGCGCTGGGGGCGCCGGGAAAAGCGGTTTTGACGTAAATGCGGATAGGTCAGCCGAGTCAGCGAGACGCCGCTTCGTCGTCCTCATCGCCTCGGTTCCCGCGGGAATCAATGCCAAGGATGTCGCGTTGCCGCGCCGGTCAGCCTCCATTGATGCCTCATGGGCGGCGCAGTGAAGACGCTATCAACGCGCGTCCCGCCCACTCCCGCCACGCGTCGCCCGACATGCAGGCTCTCACCGCCTCGCTTCGGCTATAAAAGTTGGCCTCCCCGCCGGTGAACGCCACAACCACGACAACTCGCCTCATCTCACCACAGAAGCACCCCCCCCCTCCCTCTTTCCGCCGACGAGCAATGGCTGAGTGGTACCCCGGCGACGCCGCGGCGGCGAACGGCTTCGGCCGGCGCCATCTCCACGAGGACGAGGCGCGCCTCCTCTCCAAGGCCGACCATCCGGCTCCCCCGAACATGCGTGTGCCGGGGGCGTGGAAGTTGAGCACCGGCTGCGTCCCGGTGCCACCGGTGCCCGAAGGGGCTGCACGGCGGGTCGAGATCGCCCGCATCCGCTCGTCGCTGACGGAGGAGCAGCGGAACGAGCCGAGGTACGCCGCCGACAGACACACACCGTGGACGATGTACTTCGAGCGCCGCCGTGAAGACCAGACCGCCTCAGTGGTGCCGAGTGCATGAAGCTCATTTGTGATGTCAGTGAGGTGATCAAACGTCAGCTGAACATTCTCATTGTCATTTCTCTTGAAGCGGTTGAAGAGGTTGTGAAGAACACTAATCCTTAAGTCTCTCTGGGTTGAGACACCTTCGTTGACCTTGGAGAGCCAGTCCCAGACTAGGTTCGCAGTTTTCAGAGCACTCACACGACCATACTGTCCTCTGGTCAGATGACCACAGATGATATTCTTGGCAGTAGAATCCAGTTGAATGAACTTCTTGACATCAGCAGGGATGACACCTTCACCGGCCTTGGGGCCGTTCTTGACGACATACCAGAGGTCGACATCAATGGCTTCAAGATGCATGTGCATCTTATTCTTGCAGTAGGGGTAATCAGTGCCATCGAAGACAGGGCACGCATCGGAGACTTTGATTATCCCTGTAGTCAACATAGCTAAAACTTCAGGTGGTTAAACCGAATCACACAGAACAAGGGAGCACCTTACTTTGATACCAATTGAAGGTGCTAGTTATCGACTAGAGGGCGGGGGGTGAATAGGCGATTTTATGAAAGTCTTCAAAACACGGGGGCTTTGAAGACAAACAGTAGAAATGAACCTATTGATATGTAGCGGAAGGTAGACTACACTAGACAAGCCATGGTCAAGTAAGCAATGAAGTGAAAGCATGAAGACTATCAGCAGCTAGGTAGTATGGATCGAGATGGAAGATAGTATGAAGCCAAACAACAACAGTCTTCACACAGTGAAGTCAATCAGATCATGCATACATATCCAGCTACAAATTATCAACAAAACAATGCAAATCCGTCAAGTGATGTACAATATTAACAACTTACTTGTTGGGTGACTTTCACACCACTAGGCCACCGTGCGATGAGTTGCCTCAAGTGGCAGCAATACTATGACAAGGCCTCTTGGCTGGTGTACCATCGATGGTTGAGGGACTTTATTTCACAGTTGTGGATGACTGCGTCGGAGTAGGGAGCCAAATGCGTGTGTTCATGAAACAAAGTGTGAATGTTGGCCCAAAAAGTTGTGCACTTTTGCTCCGTGCCATGGATCGGATCAAGGCTAGTGGTCAAACATGCATCGCACAACAGCTCATCCTCCTACATATTGAAGCTTTCTCCTCTACCCATCTTCTTTGGATCACCAGCGAAATCATCCGGATCATCGTCCTCGTCGTCCTCCTCCTTCTGCCACTATGTGTCCGCACCCAGCTGGGTGTAGGTGTCAGACTGGGTGTAGTCGTGTTGCGTGCTCAACTGGATATAGGCGCTGGACTAGGTGTAGCCCTGCTACGTGCCCGGCTATGTGTAGGTGCCAGACTGGGTGGGCTCCTAGTCATTCACCTGACCGTCCTCATAGCAACCTCCTCCTTCACCTCCCTCATGGATGATCTCGAACATCTTCCTGTCCATGTCGTCGTACATAGGCTCTCCCGCTTTTGGCATACCTGTGAATAGCGTGTGGGCACCCATCTGCTCCATGCCCATTGTTCGTGTCTGGACAAGCTGCGCCGATGAACACTATGAGAAAAGTAGCAGCGCCATGTTGACATTAACGATGAAAGGCACTTTGTCGGGTGGCAGCTGTCGTGGACTTCCTACTTGAAAGTGCTAGTTATCGACTAGAAGGGGGTGAATAGGCGATTTTTATGGAAGTCTTCAAAACATGGGGGCTTTGAAGACAAACAGTAGAAATGAACCTATTGATATGCAGCGGAAGGTAGACTACACTAGACAAGCCATAGTCAAGTAAGCAATAAAGTGAAAGCACGAAGACTATCAGCAGCTGGTAGTATGGATCAGGATGGAAGATAGTATGAAGCCAAACAACAACAGTCTTCACACAGTGAAGTCAATCAGATCATGCAAGCAGGCAATGACTTCACGAAGACAAACAGTAAGTAAAGAGAGGTAAAGGATAGAAACAGTTGCTTGGTGAGGACAAGGATTTGTTGGACCAGTTCCAGTTGCTGTGACAACTGTACGTCTGGTTAGGGAGGCTGAGATTCAACTGAAAAGACCGCATCTTCACCTTATTCCCCTTGAGCTAAGGACACACAGTCCTCACCCAATCACTTTGGTAAGTCTTCAAGGGAGACTTCCAAACCTTCACAGACTTCGTTCACTGGCGATCGACAATGACTCTTGGATGCTCAGAACATGATGCCTAAGCGATTGGAGGATTCACAGTCCTCAAGTGTAACAAGTCTTCAGATCACGCAAACAGAAAGACTTCAGTGATGCCTAACACTCTTTGGCCTGGGTGTTTAGGGCTTTGTCCTCACAAGGATTTCTCTCTCAAAAGCTTTGGAGGTGGGTTGCTCTCAAACGACAAAAGCCTGCACTAACTCTGAGCAGCCACCAATTTATGGTGTAGGGGTGGGCTATTTATAGCCAGGAGGCAACCCGACCTAATTTGTTCGAAATGAACCTGGGTCACTAAGGAACTGACACGTGTCCAACGGTCAGATTTCAAACACACGCGACAGCTTGACTTGGGCTACAAGTAAAGCTGACTTATCCAGCTCTGGATAAGATTTGCTCTCATTGTCTTCGGTCGGAGACATAGGATTTGGTTGAGCATCACTTCAGTCACTCTGACTTTGTTCACTTGGGCCCCACTTAATAGTATGGTGGTTCCTATGACTCAACAAAAAAGAAAAGGAAACTACGAAACAACTATGTCTTCGCAATCCATAGTCTTCATGCGATGTCTTCTCATGCCATAGTCTTCAATGTGAATCTCTTCACAGACCACCATTATCTTCAATGTCTTCACACATTTTTAGGGGTCATCTCTGGTAGGTAAACCGAATCAATGAGGGACTACTACCCGTGTTATCCTGCAATTCTCACAAACACATTAGTCCCTCAACCAAGTTTGTCGTCAATACTCCAAAACCAACTAGGGTGGCACTAGATGCACTTACAATCTCCCCCTTTTTGGTGATTGATGACAAACTGGTTGAAGTTTTCAACGGGGATAAAAGTATGTGAAAATTTAGAGATTTAAGGCATTGTCTTCATAAGTAGAAAAACGGCTCCCCTAAAGATGTGCATATAAGTAGTTTGCTCTTGAATGCAAATGCACATGGCGGGTTTTACTTGTGGAGATCCTCTTCAACATATGAAGACAATTCATCATGCATATAAGGATATAACAAAGATAATGACATGCACAATGAAAAATGGATGTCTGCGGAATGACTTCATGTGGAATTTATCATCGCATCACAGAGTGGCAGACAAGGTAGCAGACGACCATCAAGTTTAAGTGTTGCAACCCAAAGAACCAAATGTATCAAAAACGAGAGTTGTAACCACTTAGCAACAAAAATAGCAACCACCCATATGGACCTGCTTGAAGACTATCAACTCATATGAATCTCCCCCTTTTGTCAGTAAGGACCAAAAAGTTTTGAAGACATAGAGCATCTACTCGTTCCCATCAGGAGTAGATGAAGGTGTAGGGTCGACATTGGAGTTCGGTGGTGCAGAGGGGCCTGGTGCAGTGCCGAGACGCAGTGAAGCCATGGCTGGTGAAGTGGCATCGTCTTCTTCTTCGACGACTCTCGCAACAACAGTTGCAGCCGAAGATGAATACTCAGACTCTTCAATGGGTGGAGTTCGACACCAGCTTGCATTGCGAGGAGGAGTGGAGTCAAATTTGAAACCCTCAGTGAAGCCATCTTCGCGAAGATCTTCTTCAGGGAATAGAAGTGTGAGACTCTTCCAGGACCTCCTACAGGCTTCATGGGCAACAAATGAGTTAATGGTGGCCAAGTTTCTGATGTGATTGACGTCCACCAAGATGCTCTGCATCTGACGCTTTAGCCAGTCATGGTGCTTATCTTGTTTCTGATGCAAGGCCACAAGAAGCTCTCGGTCATTGAGCACATCGCTTCCGAGGCCTTTGAGCAATGGTGCTTTCAGTGGCATCAGTAGTCGCACGATGAGGTGCACGTGTATTGCCAGCCAGAGGATAGACACGAGTTGCATCAAGGACTCCCTTAATTGGTTGCGTGAAGCTTTGGCGATCAATGTTATGAAGATAAAGGGTTTTCCCAGTCACGACGTTGTAAAACGACGGCCAGTGAATTGTAATACGACTCACTATAGGGCGAATTCGAGCTCGGTACCCGGGGATCCTCTAGAGTCGACCTGCAGGCATGCAAGCTTGATTAAGCGCATCACCCATGGAGCATAAACTTTAGGCCAAATAGATCAATTCCAGATGCAGCAAGTTGCCTAATGAAGAAATCTTGAGCGTTGAAACTGATGCCATTGAGAATATAGAACACCGATGTCTTCATCGTGCCTTCAAGCTTGGCTGCAGGAGAATGTCCTTTGATGGGCCATAGAGTTTGCCTTGCAATGTGATAAATGGTTCGGGGCAGATACTCGAGGTCTTCGACAAAGAATTCCTTAGGATATTCAGCATCTTATGGCAGTGGCTTCATCATGCTGAGCATCTGACTCATGTTGGGCTCAGGCTTCTGAAATATGCTCTCCAATGCATTCCTGTGTAGCTGACAACCAGGTTCATAGAACTCACCTGGAGTGGGCAGGAAAGTAAGCTCGATGATATCTTGAGCTTTGGCTTCATGGTGCACATCACCTGTCATCCACTCAAGGACCCAAGTCTTCGGATCCCTGTTGTAGCCACGAATGTGAAGAGTAGCATAGAACTGTGACAGAAGCTCTTCATTCCAATGCTCTTTGTCAGTGACAAGCTGCAGAAGGCCGACATCTCTGAAACAGTCTAGAGCTTCTTCCAAGCAGGGCAGTCTAGCAATGGCTTCACAATCCAGACGCATATGAGTAATAACTGCGCTGCGGAAAGCTCCAGAAGCAATCAGATGAGATCTTTGGCTTCGAGTACGGGTTCTTGGCACTGTCAAAGAATGTGTTGTGTTCCCTAAAGCTGCTTACACTGAACGATCCTGGCAATGTTGCAGCACCGGGAAACCTTGGTAGTCTGGGCTTTGGCTTCTGGACCTGAGGCCTGTGCTCCACATGGTATTCATATTGTGGTCCGGGAGCAGTGGGAGGAACCAGAACAGGCCATCTACAGTGACAGGTTGGCCGCGATCAAATGTCTGCTCAATAGTGTGAGGCCTTGGGGGTGGAACTGCAGCTTCGGCATTGACTGTGGCTTCAGGTTGCACACTAGCTTCAGGTGCAACATTAGCTTTAGGCGCCATAATATTTTCAGCCATGACAACGTCATTGGCTTCAACAGTGTTGTTTGGGGCTGCCTTAATGTTTTCAACCTCCTCTTCAATAACAGGAGGGTCAGGCACTGACACGTTCTCTTCGAGAACAATTTCTTGAGTGACTGGGGGTGTGGCAACTCTTTCTTCTCTTCTTTCTTCTTCGGCTGATGTAGCCGGAACGTCTTCAACAGCTTTGGCTTCAGACTAAGAGACATTCACAGTAGGAGTGGCTTTAGGAAACACTACGCGTGCTACTGAGATTTGTTGCACTTCTCCCTCTAGAATGCTCAACATGATGACCTGTGGCCTAGGGCCTTTGCAAAGCCTGTGGAATGCGGGAGACGCCTATGGTGATGGAGTGGTCTGGACCATGTAGTCGTCGTCAAGTACCGGAGTGGTGACTTGAGGTGGTGGAGTACTGGGTATGTCTTCATTACTTGGGGTCTCTTTTTGAGGGTGATCAGCCCACGAAGCATCCTGAGCAATTGGCGTCATGGGACGACCAATGCTGATGAGTTCGCTGTTCGTGAGAACAGGCGATGATACCGGTTGGTGCTTGGTCTGAGGAAGGACTTCATCATCTTCTACATTGTCTTCACGATCAACGTCTTCAGCTGTGATGGGGTCAACATCTGGTACTTCTTCGTCTTTAGGAGCCTCTGGGGTAGTAGGCTCGTGAACTACAAGTTGACGCTCTTGGTTGTAGGAGGCAGGACGTGCAACTGAGATGGGCTCAACAACAAGTGGCTTTGTGGCAGCAGCAGCAGTACTCTCTTTCTTTGAAGACTTAGTCTTCTTCTTCTGGGATGGAGCATCATCAGAAGCATCCTTGTTCTTGCGCTTCCTGGCTTCGTCTTCAGCTGCCCTAGTCTTCTTCAGTTATGAAGCTGTTGAGGGGACCTTAGGCTTCAAGCCTGTCATGCTGGCAGGGAAGACAATGCTAGGTGCTTCCTGCCTTGGTGCTTCAGTGCGTGCCACAGCATACTTCTTCTTCTTTTCGGCAGCCATTCTGGGGTCGATACCAGGACGCCCCAGAGCCTTGCATTTCTCAGCCTCATTGTGTGAATTAACACATTTCTCGGTGAAGTATTTCATCCGCTCTCTTGAACCTTTAGCTTCCTCGCACTTATTGTGAAACTGCTCCTTGAGCTCATTCATCATCACCTTGAAGCTTTGAACTTCTGCCACACTGAGCTTTGCCATGTTTTTCTTGAACTGCGCCTTTTCATAATTGATTTTGTTCTTCAGCTCAACGATTTTCTGAGCCATGGCCAGTTCATTAGCAATGGCTCCGTGGAAGGTGACGCTAATTGATACGTCTCCGTCGTATCTACTTTTCCAAACACTTTTGCCCTTGTTTTGGACTCTAACTTGTATGATTTGAATGGAACTAACCCGGACTGACGCTGTTTTCAGCAGAATTGCCATGGTGTTGTTTTATGTGCACAAAACAAATATTCTCAGAATGACCTGAAACTCCACGGAACATCTTAGAAAAAATAATAAAAAATCCTCGCCAAAGATGAAGACCAGGGGGCCCACACCCTGTCCACGAGGGTGGGGGGCGCCCCCCTCTAGGTCGCGCCCCCTACCTCGTGGGCCCCCTGGATGCCCTCCGACGCCAACTCCAACTCTATATATTTGCTTTCGGAGAGAAAAAATCATAGAGAAGAAATCATCGCGTTTTACGATACGAAGCCGCCGCCAAGCCCTAAAACCTCTCGGGAGGGCTAATCTGGAGTCCGTTTGGGGCTCCGGAGAGGGGGATTCGTCGCCATCGTCATCATCAACCATCCTCCATCACCAATTTCATCATGCTCACCGCCGTGCGTGAGTAATTCCATCGTAGGCTTGCTGGACAGTGAAGGGTTGGATGAGATTTATCATGTAATCGAGTTAGTTTTGTTAGGGTTTGATCCCTAGTATCCACTATGTTCTGAGATTGATGTTGCTATGACTTTGCTATGCTTAATGCTTGTCACTAGGGTCCGAGTGCCATGATTTCAGATCTGAACCTATTATGTTTTCATGAATATATGTGAGTTCTTGATCCTATCTTGCAAGTCTATAGTCACCTACTATGTGTTATGATCTGGCAACCCCGAAGTGACAATAATCGGGACCACTCCCGGTGATGACCATAGTTTGAGGAGTTCATGTATTCACTATGTGATAATGCTTTGTTCCGGTTCTCTATTAAAAGGAGGCCTTAATATCCCTTAGTTTCCAATAGGACCCTGCTGCCACGGGAGGGTAGGACAAAAGATGTCATGCAAGTTCTTTTCCATAAGCACATATGACTATATACGGAATACATGCCTACATTACATTGATGAATTGGAGCTAGTTCTATGTCACCCTATGTTATGACTGTTACATGATGAACTGCATCCGGCATAATTATCCATCACTAATCCGGTGCCTACGAGTTTTCCATATACTGGTTCTCGCTTATTTACTTTCCCGTTGCTACTTTTACAATCACTACAAAATACCAAAAACATTACTTTTGCTGTCTTTACTTTTGTTGCCGCTACCACCACTATCATATTACTTTGCTACTAAACACTTTGCTGCAGATACTAAGTTTCTAGGTGTGGTTGAATTGACAACTCAACTGCTAATACTTGAGAATATTCTTTGGCTCCCCTTGTGTCGAATCAATAAATTTGGGTTGAATACTCTACCCTCGAAAGCTGTTGCGATCCCCTATACTTGTGGGTTATCACTAATGTCCACTGGCAGCTGAAGATCATCGATGCTTATGCTCTGGTCGCTGAACCATTCATCAATGAAGTTGTTCAAAATGTCAACGTCAAAGAGAGGCAGATCATTAAAGATCTCCGCCTCTTGCTTGCTCTTGATCAGAAGCTCAAGGGCATCATCACCAAGCTCGTCATCGCTGGACAGATCAATGGTTTCATCTTCGTTCCGCAGAACGGCAAAAGGTGTAAGTTCATGCCCAGAAATCTTCATGGGCTTCTTCTTCTTGGGCTTCTTCGTCTTCTTGGAGACACGAGAAATATCTTCAGATTGCACACTGGGTTCAGGAGGTGCAGTGGCCAATGGCTTCGCACATGAAGCTTTTGGTGCGGCAGGGGGCTTCGAAGACTTAGACTTCTTGGGCTTCTGCTTTGGTGGTGCTGGCGCATCTTCAGAATCTGCGTCGTCAGCTGAGTGGTCCATGGTAGCCCCCTGTACAGTTAGGTAAGTGATGAGGCCTTAGAGGTTGTAGAAGGGGCCAATTTCATTGGGATTGGCATCACGTGTGCCATCAGCCCTTGGTGCAGACGGGCCAGGGTTGAAATTGAGTCCCAGGTCGTTCTTGTTCTTTGCAGCAGACTCCTTTGCAAACTGGAAGTTGCGCGTGAAGAGATTGTCTTCACGACACCACAACAAAGATGATGGGTTGGCATTTTCGGGCTGTGGCCCTTGGAGCATGCACGGATAGAAACCTTGAACAATGGCTTTGGGCTTGGACTTGGGATGAAGACCTCTGTATACAATATCTCCCTAGGGGCCCTTGATGGCGTTCTTTTCAGCATATTCGACAGTTACAAATATGTATCCGTACCATTCCTCTACCCAATATCTTCGAATCCATTGGATTCGGTTCTTGTGTTCTCCATAGGTTTCCTCAGGATCTATCTTGTACATTTCAAAGAGATCTGGTGGCAGGTCATTGGTTGTATCCCCACGGCGCTGCCTGCCACCCTTTCTAGCTGATTTCTCAGTGGCCATAGTATTCAAGCTGAAAGGCTTCAAGACTGTGAATGGCTTCTGTTTGCTGGTCAGACAGGAACTGGCTTCAGGAGAATTGATGTGTCGCTGTAAGAATTCTGCAAACAAATGCAGACTGTGAGAACCAAGGGATTCTCCCACGGACATGTACCTGTGATAGTATTAGAGGTGCAAGGGAAGGGGAAGAGGTCATATGCATTCTCAGAAGATTTTGAAGATAAATCAGTTTGAAGATATTGACCTCATAGTGCGAAGACATTCACTTATTTGAAGAGAGTCGATTCCAGATTTGTACGAATCCATGAATAAGTACAAGAGAAATCTAACTAGTTGTGAAGCATAAGTGAATATACTTGGCATGATATGAGATGCAGACATGGACAGATCCAAATATGAAAGTGAAGAAACTACTTTTGGTTGAAGTGGATGGATTTGACGGATCAAAAAGGGCAGTAAAAGTAAGATTTAATTACCATACGAAGAACTCCTAGACGAAGTTGAGAGGGAGGCCGAGCAGTTCAATCTCCCGCGCCCTAACTTGGCGGCGGAAGACACCTACGGCGGCGGCGGAGAGGACAAGGTCCGCGGCTGGTGTGAGGACGGCATCAAAGAAGTTGCGGTAGCTAAGCGCTTTGTCTCCGGCGTCATTGCGAGCTAGCGGAGGCGCTAGGGTTTGTGCGAGGTGGTGAGGTGGAAGAAGAGATAATGACCGCGGTGAGTTGAGTATTTATAAGGAAAGGGACAGCACAGCGTAATTATGCAGGTGCCCCTGGTGGTTCACATCTGAAGGACATGTGGCATGCATGCAACACATTGGAAGTTGTTCCATGTTCCCAGGCACGCCTGGATTGTCGGGTGGTCGGCTTCTCCGGGTTTCAGGCAATAAGGATATACCATTAAAACACATTCAACTTTTGTCTCTGTATCTTCTGCTGACAAGGACGCAGAGAAGACTTTCGACAGTTTCAACATAATGCATATGATTTGGTTAGATAGAATTTGAGCTAGAAGCATAGAAGGGGTTAGGGTCTGATCACATTCACTTAGATGAAAAGATTCAAATAAGAAGACATAGCTATAAGTGAATACAGTAGAGGACATAACACAAATATATGTGTATATATATATATATCAGTATGAGACCAAATCAACACTGTGAAGATAAACATGACATCAAATCAGTGTTGAAGACAAACCAAATGCGAAGACTATGCAAATGTGACGCCAATAAAAACACTACAAACAAGAGTTTGGTGGTGGTGTTACCCACCGTATAGAAAGTATTAGACCCAGACACGGCGCACAATTATCGTGGCGCTCTGAAGTCATATTCCGCATTAATGTATTCACACTCAGAGTGTATGTCTTCATTGATTGAAGATATACTTTACTTCGTGTGTTGCACATCTAAGTCATCACATGCATAAGCGTTAGGATGTGTGTCCAATCACAGGACATTCGAGGATTCTAAGATATTTAGCTCACACCGCAACTTGCAAAACCTTTTCTCATCCAAGGGCTTTGTGAAGATATCTGTCAATTGCTCTTCAGTGCTGACGTGAATGATATCAATATCTTCCTTCATGACATGATCTCTGAGAAAGTGATGACGAATTTCAATGTGCTTTGTCTTCGAGTGCTGAACTGGGTTGTTGGCAATCTTGATGGCGCTTTCATTATCGCAGTAAAGTGGTACTTGCTTCAGATGGATACCATAGTCCTCGAGAGTTTGCTTCATCCATAGAAGCTGAGCACAGCAAGATCCAACAGCAATGTATTCAGATTCATAAGTGGAGAGAGACACATAGTTCTGCTTCTTTGAAGACCAACAGACAAGTGATCGTCCAAGAAAGTGACATGTGCCTGATGTGGACTTGCGATCAACCTTGTCACCAGCATAATCAGCATTTGAGAATCCAACTAGATCAAACTCTGAGCCCTTTGGATACCATAATCCTAGTGTTGGGGTGTAAGCCAAATATCGAAGAATTCGCTTCACAGCTAAGTGATGCGATTCCTTTGGTGCTTCTTGGAATTGGGCACACATACAAACGCTAAGCATGATATCTGTCCTAAATGCACATAAATAGAGTAAAGAACCAATCATGGAGTGGTATACCTTTTGATCGAACTCTTTACCATTGTCGTCGGGGCCCAGATGACTTTTGGTTGGCATTGGCGTCGTGTATCCCTTGCATTCTTGCATTTGAAACTTCTTCAAGCAATCTTTGAGGTATTTTTCTTGAGATATGAAGATTCCATTGTGTTGCTGACGGATTTGAATACCTAGGAAGAACTTCATCTCACCCATCATGGGCATCTGATATTGCTCTTGCATCATGTGCCCAAACTCATCACTGTATTTCTGGTTAGTGCAGTCGAAGATAATGTCATCCACATAGATCTGGCACACAAACAGTTCACCATCATATGTCTTCGTGAAGAGAGTGGGATCCAGGGAACCAAGTTTGAAGCCTTTGCTCTTCAGGAAGTCTTTAAGTGTGTCATACCAAGCATGAGGGGCTTGTTTGAGGCCATACAGTGCCTTTTTGAGCTTGTATACCATATCAGGATGTTTTGGATCTTCAAAGCCAGGTGGTTGTGCAACATACACTTCTTCTTTAATCTTTCCATTGAGAAAGGCACTCTTCACATCCATTTGATACACGAGGATGTTGTGATGGTTGGCATAGGCTAGCAGAATGCGAATGACTTCAAGCCTAGCCACCGGAGCAAATGTTTCATCAAAGTCAATCCCTTCAACTTGAGTGTATCCTTGAGCAACAAGGCGAGCCTTGTTTCTGACAACTTGACCATGCTCATCTTGTTTGTTGCGTTAGATCCATTTGGCGCCAATGATATTGTGCTTGCGAGGGTCAGGACGCTTGACTAATTCCCACACATTGTTCATCTCAAACTGTTGAAGCTCTCCTTGCATAGCTTGAATCCATTCAGGTTCCATGAAGGCTTCAACAACTTTGTTGGGTTCAGATATAGAGACAAATGCAAAGTGCCCACATAAATTTGCTAGCTGAGTTGCTCTTGAACGAGTGAGTGGACCAGGTGCATCGATGCTATCAATTATCTTCTCAATCTGTACTTCATTTGCAACACGAGGATGAACTGGACGAAGATTTTGCCCTTGCTGATCATCGTCTTCATCTTCAGTATTGGCTTCAGGCTGACCAGAGTCTTCAGGTTGATTTGGTGCAGAAATGATAAGTTCCTCTTCAGCCTGTGCCTCTGAAGGTATGATTTCTCCAGTGCCCATAAGCTTGATGGATTCACTTGGTGAGACTTCATCTAGCACATTCGGCAGGTGCTCTCTTTGCGAGCCATTAGTTTCATCGGACCGCACATTCACAGTTTCAACCACTTTATAGTGAAAGAGGTTGAAGACTCTGTAGGAGTGTGAATCCTTTCCGCAACCAAGCATAAAACCTTCATATGCTTTCGGTGCAAATTTTGAAGTGTGATGCGGATCTTTGATCCAGCACCTAGCACCAAATACTCTGAAGTAGCTTATGTTTGGCTTCTTACCAGTCAGTAGCTCATATGATGTCTTCTTTAGAAGCTTGTGAAGATAAACACGGTTGATGACATGGCAATGTAGTATCAATAGCTTCAGGCCAGAACTTCCTTGGAGTCTTGTACTCATCAAGCATCGTCCGAGCCATCTCAATGAGTGTCCTGTTCTTGCGCTCCATGATGCCATTCTGCTGAGGTGTGTATGGAGCAGAGAACTCATGAGTGATGCCCAATGTATCAAGATAGGTGTCGAGGCCGGTGTTCTTGAACTATGTGCCATTGTCACTTCTGATGTGCTTGATCTTGATGCCATAGTTCGTCATGGCACGATTGGCAAATCTTTTGAAGACATCCTGCACTTCAGTCTTGTAGAGAATCATATGCATCCAGGTATATCTAGAGTAATCATCAACAATAACGAAACCATAGAGACAAGCAGTGGTAGTAAGAGTGGAGTAATGAGTAGGGCCGAATAGGTCCATGTGAGGCAACTCAAATGGACGTGATGTCATCATGATTGTCATCGAGGGTTGCTTGGCCCTAGTCATCTTCCCAGCTTCGCAGGCACCACACAAATGATCCTTTTTGAACTTGACACCCTCGATGCCTACGACATGCTTCTTATTCGCGAGAGTGTACAAGTTCCTCATGCCAGCATGCCCTAGCCTCCGATGCTAGAGCCAGCATTCTGAAGCTTTTGCTAGAAGACATATGGCCAACTGTGGTCCTGCTGAGAAATCTACCATGTACAAATCATCTTTTCGGTACCCTTCAAAGACTAGAGACTTGTCAAATTCCGTTAGAACAAGGCAACGATATTTTCCAAATATCACAATCATGTTCAAGTCACAAAGCATTGAGACAGACATTAAGTTGAAACCAAGGGATTCAACAAGCATCACTTTATCCATGTGCTGATCCTTTGGGATTGCAACTCTACCTAGACCCAATACCTTGCTTTTACCAGTGTCAGCAAATGTGATGTGACTCTTGTCAGATGGACGTAAGGTTGAGTCCATGAGAAGACTTCGATCACCAGTCATGTGGTTAGTGCATCCATTGTCCATAATCCATTCTGAAGCCTTTGGTGTCATACCCTACAGTGTAGTTAGGGGGATAGGCTTCACCAAGGGTATTGTGAAGCATAAACATTTGACGAACGAGTGGATTATGAAAGCTCGGATCCAGGTTAGGACTGGTAGGATGGTTGGCAAGCGATTCAAGAACAATATACACAATAAGACCATTTGGGCATTTTATCTCGCGCCCCACAAGATGTTTTAGGTCCCCAGCAATAGCACCAGACGCCTTTGATTTCTGGCTAGAGACCCTTCCCTGCAAAAGAGAGTTAAGTTTTCTTAACCACCCACATTTTCAGGGGTGGCTTCTAAGCAATGAGTCTAAGTGTAGCATCTGAGAACTTTGGCTTTTGAGCCCTAGCAAATAGTCTTGCAGGAGGTGAATAATACTCATAAGAATAGGCAGAATAGTTCTTGGTCTTATGAACATGGTGGTTTGATGAAACACACTCATATTCATAGGACTGAGTATGGTTTCCCTGCAAAACATTAGTGTTAGGGTGACTCTGGTGAGTCCTCTGTCTGTATGAAGCCTTTGGTCTGGGGTTTGTCTTCTTCCTAGTTGGTGTCATGATGACATTCACCTGAAGATTTTCAAGAAAACTCTCGGGAACCCAGATCTTCTTCAAAGGTGGTCCATTCATGCAGTTAATTCCAATATACCTGGCAAACACTTCACCATTCTGATTCTTAAACAGTTTATAGTTTGCATCAAATGATTCATCAATGATAATCGGGTTAGCACAAGTGAAGCCAGATAAGGTAGATGGATCCACTGAAGGTCCATTTGCAGCAACCCATGTGGTTTTGGGGTACTTCTCAGGTTTCCAGTAAGAACCATCAACATTCATTTTCCTCTCGAACCCTCTTTCCTAGGGTTTCAATTCAGAATCTGTTTCTTGAGGGCATCACATAGTGTCTGATGCCCTTTGAGACTTTTGTACATTCTTGTCTCAAGCAATGTCTTCAACCTGGCATTTTCATCAGCAATATTAGTGGTATCCTCATCAGAGGGGTTAGTTACCACATCAGTAGTTGAAGATATTACAATAGTAGTAGCAGTAGAACATCCAGCAATAGAAGTAGTGTTATCACGCTCAAGGCATTTTAGACATGGTGGTTCAAATCCTTCGCGAGCGGAACTGATCTGTTGAGCGTAGAGTGACTCATTCTCTTTTTGAAGATCTTCATGAGCCGCTCTCAAGTTCTCAAGTTCTTGCTTCCTTTGAAGATAATCGTAGGAAAGCTTTTCATGAGTTGTTGAGAGCGTTTCATGATGACTTTCAAGTTCCTCATGCTTAACATGAAGATTTTTAATGTCTTCAATTAAGGACTGAGATCGGGTCATTTCCGCGTCCAACAGGTCATCGCTTTTGTCTAGCAATTTTTGAATATGTTCCATAGCATTCTGTTGCTGTGTTGCAATTTTATCAAGTGTTTTGTAAATAGGTTTAGATTCACATTCAGATTCATCTTCACTTGATGTTTGATAGTAAGCATCGCGTGAGTTTACCTTGGCACCATGTGCCATGAAGTAGTAGGTGGGTGCAGCGTCATCCTCATCATTAGCATCAGCGTTGGTGACGAGGCCATTGTCTTCAGTGTTGAAGATGGACTTGGCGACATATGCTGAAGCTAGAGCCAGGCTTGCCACGCCTGAATCAGATTCCTCTTTAGACTCCATCTCCACCTCCTCAGATGCAGACTCCTCCTCTGAATCCATCTCCTTGCCAACAAACGCACGATCCTTGTTGGATGAGCTCTTCTTGAGTGATGAAGACTTCGACGAAGACTTGGAAGAATATTTTGAGGATTTCTTCTTCTTCTTGTCATCAGAATCATATTCCTTGCTCTTCTTCTTCTTCTTCTTATTATTATTATTATTATTATTATTATTATTATTCTCATTGTCCCATTGAGGACATTCAGAGATGTAGTGACCAGGTTTCTTGCACTTGTGGCAAGTTCTCTTCTTATAGTCATGGGAGGAAGCTTCATCATTTCTTGAGCTGGATCTTGAAGACTGTATGGAGCCTTTCTTCTTGGTGAACCTCTGGAACTTCTTCACTAGCATGGCAAGTTCCTTTCCAATGTCTTCAGGATCCTCAGAACTGCAGTCAGATTCTTCTTCAGATGAGGAAACAACCTTTGCCTTCAAAGCACGAGTTCGGTCATAGTTGGGACCATAGATATCTCTTTTCTCATATAACTGGAACTCATGTGTGTTGAGCCTCTCAAGTATGTCAGACGGATCGAGAGTCTTGAAGTCAGGGCGTTCTTGAATCATCAGGGCCAAGGTGTCAAATGAGATGTCGAGTGATCTCAAGAGTGTCTTGACGATTTCACGCTTGGTGATCTCAGTGGCGCCGAGTGCATGAAGCTCATTTGTGATGTCAGTGAGGTGATCAAACGTCAGCTGAACATTCTCATTGTCATTTCTCTTGAAGCAGTTGAAGAGGTTGTGAAGAACACTGATCCTTAAGTCTCTCTAGGTTGAGACACCTTCGTTGACCTTGGAGAGCCAGTCCCAGACTAGCTTCGCAGTTTCCAGAGCACTCACACGACCATACTGTCCTTTGGTCAGATGACCACAGATGATGTTCTTGGCAGTAGAATCCAGTTGAATGAACTTCTTGACATCAGCAGGGATGACACCTTCACCGGCCTTGGGGCCGTTCTTGACGACATACCAGAGGTCGACATCAATGGCTTCAAGATGCATGTGCATCTTATTCTTGCAGTAGGGGTAATCAGTGCCATCGAAGACAGGTCATGCATCGGAGACTTTGATTATCCCTATAGTCAACATAGCTAAAACTCCAGGTGGTTAAACCGAATCACACAGAACAAGGGAGCACCTTGCTTTGATACCAATTGAAGGTGCTAGTTATCGACTAGAGGGCGGCGGGGGGGGGGGGTGAATAGGCGATTTTTATGGAAGTCTTCAAAACACGGGGGCTTTGAAGACAAACAGTAGAAATGAACCCATTGATATGTAGCGGAAGGTAGACTACACTAGACAAGCCATGGTCAAGTAAGCAATGAAGTGAAAACATGAAGACTATCAGCAGCTAGGTAGTATGGATCAGGATGGAAGATAGTATGAAGCCAAACAACAACAGTCTTCACACAGTGAAGTCAATCAGATCATGCAAGCAGGCAATGACTTCACAAAGACAAATAGTAAGTAAAGAGAGGTAAAGGATAGAACCAGTTGCTTGGTGAGGACAAGGATTTGTTGGACCAGTTCTAGTTGTTGTGACAACTATACGTCTGGTTAGGGAGGCTGAGATTCAACTCGGAAGACCGTGTCTTCACCTTATTCCCCTTGAGCTAAGGACACACAGTCCTCGCCCAATCACTCTGGTAAGTCTTCAAGGGACATTTCTAAATCTTTACAGACTTTGTTCACCGGCGATCCACAATGACTCTTGGATGCTCAGAACGCGAGGCCTAACCGGCTAGAGGATTCATAGTCCTGAAGTGTAACAAGTCTTCAGATCACGCAGACAGAAAGACTTCAGTGATGCCTAACACTCTTTGGCTCTGTTTGTTTAGGGCTTTGTCCTCGCAAGGATTTCTCTCTCAGAAGCTTCGGAGGTGGGTTACTCTCAAACAACAAAAGCCGTGCACGAACTCTGAGCAGCCACCAATTTATGGTGTAGGGGTGGGCTATTTATAGCCAGGAGGCAACCCGACTTGATTTGTCCGAAATGACTCTGGGTCACTAAGGAACTGACACGTGTCCAATGGTCAGATTTCAAACACACGCGGCAGCTTGATTTGGGCTACAAGTAAAGCTGATTTATCCAGCTCTGGATAAGATTTGCTCTCATTGTCTTTGCTCGAAGACATAGGATTTGGTTGAGTATCACTTCAGTCACTCTAACTTTGTTCACTTGGACCCCACTTAACGGTACGGTGGTTCCTATGACTCAACAAAGAAGAAAAGGAAACTACGAAACAACTATGTCTTCGTAATCCATAGTCTTCATGCGATGTCTTCTCATGTCATAGTCTTCAATGTAAATCTCTTCACAGACCACCATTGTATTCACACATTTTTAGGGGTCATCTCTGGTAGGTAAACTTAATCAGTGAGGTACTACTACCTGTTTTATCATGTAATTCTCACAAACACATTAGTCCTTCAATCAAGTTTGTCGTCAATACTCCAAAACCAACTAGGGGTGGCACTACATGCACTTACACTACCGAGCTACTTGGTGGCGTAGAAGTACGGAGCCTTGTAATGCTCTGGCCATGGCGACGTCTACATGGTCGGCGACAGCTGCGGGGCACCGTGGCCCAGGCCCCAACGTCCACCACATCCACGATCATCATGCTCGCCGCCACCAACACGCCCTCCGCTGGCCTTCTGCTTCTTGAGCGTTTCCACCTTTGTGGCATTCGATTTGACACGACGGTTTTGTTGTGTCGCCAAGTTGATCTTCCGGGCGAGCGTCATGCTCATATCCTCCACCACCTTCATCTCCGGCAGGGTCACCTCTGCGTCCATGCGTTCAGCGGCAGGAGGAAAAACAGAGTGGGAGGAAAGGGCGGGAATTGGGTGGAGAACGTCGGGAGGGAAGAAGAGAATGGTGGATTTTGCCTCAGAAACGATGTGACCAGCTACAAGAGCTCGTGATCCGCCTTAGTTCTGGGTGGGCCTGGGGTGTCGGAGTCCAACGTGGCTCGTGTTTGGACTCCCGCAAAGCACCCTAGGTTTGGTTCCGTTTTACAAGAAAATTGTGGTCTAGATTGCTCCGCAGATCAATGGGGATCCACGTTGAGTCGTTGGAGATGCCCTTACAAGAGACATGTGTATTACGTACCATGCATTGTTTGTAGCATTAAATCTACATCTTAAACTTCACGCACGTTCCTCACAAATTTCATTTACCCATTACAATACAGTATGCCAATCTTCGGTTGTACTTTGATTATCTTAGTTTTTGATCTTTTAATGACCCTCCTTTTAATATCGTCGGCATCAGAGGAGGAAAGCGGGGCGAACGGCACAAGACTGGAGGCGTTAGGGATGAGGAAGAAGAAACATATTCAAATTACCCATAAGAATTCAATCAATTATGTTTAGTCACCCTAAAATGTACCCACATTTGAGGGTGAAAGCATAGTAGCGAAGGACGGAAAAAATTAAGGCAGGGAGAACTCTGGACGTAGCTCCACCGACTACCAAACAGGTGATTCTGGACCCACACGACGCCTCGGGAGACTGGACCACCCTTTAATCGGCGCAGCGGCTGGTGCAAAGGACACCAGTCCAGGACCATGCACCTTGCCGAGCACCACCTGGCGAAGACCTCGACTCGACCCCTCATCTTCTTCACCATTCACAATAGCGCTCCAACACCTCCGGTGTCATTCCTACAGTAGATCAGTATGTTCTTTTTATTTTCAATTAAGAAAAGGATTAGTATGTTCGTGCGTCGTGGTTTTGTTGGCGGCGGCAACAACCCGGGGGGGCGGGGGGCATCGCCCATTACATTGTATTTAACCCCCCAAAAAGCACGCGAGGTGTGATTTGAACCTATGATCTGCTCGTCTACTGTTAGCTACGGCAACCACTCACCCTGATGTGATTAGTTACATTCCTTATATTATTTTCTTCTTTCCTTCTTTTCTTTTTTCTCTTTTATTGTTCCCTTTTCTTTCTTTCTTTTAAATACAATTTTTTTAATCAAAATCGGTGAACCATGTTCAAATCCATGAACTTTTATTAAAAATCCTATGATTTTTTTACAAATTGATGATTTTTTTTGAATTCGTGATTTTTTAAAATCCATGAACTATTTCCAAAGTCGATGGAATTTTTTTAATTTGCGAATATTTTTCAAAATCGCCGTGAACTTTTCCCAAAATTCATGAACCTTTTTTTGTGAACTTTTTTATATTCACAAATTGTTTTTTCTCAAAAGTCAATGGATGACCGGTCAACCATCGACCGCTCAACCTTGACCGTGGGACAAATGACAGGGTAGCCTTGATACTGGGTCGGGCCAGATTGCGGCGTGTGGGCGCCGGTTCTCCTATCCGGTGCTTAAGACCATCTCCAATAGGTGCACAAAAATTTCACGCGATAAAATAGTTTTAGTCTGCCACTATAGCACTTTTAGCGCGCCGGACCCAATATTGATTTTCTAGATGTCCAAAAATGCGCGCTCAAAAAAACATATAGTGCAAATTGTGAAGCACCCACAATACAGCGCCCCAAAATTGTAGCATGTGATAGCACTTTTTAGTATGTGTCCAAACCTTTTTTGCGCGCACACTATTTTACAACTCCTGCTGGAGCTATCCGGCGCCAAAAAAACCCAAATTTTAGCGCGCGGAGCAATTTTTGGGTGCCTGTTGGAGATGTTCTAAGGGTGTGTTTGGTTCCAGAACGAAGTGTAATGAAATCTTATGGTTCCATTCCGCTGTAATGGGTTCGTTCCGTCCTTCTGTTTGGTACGGATAATTTAAAGGAATGAAATGATTACATTTTGATGTTTGGTTTGATGGTTTGATGAATGGAATGGAATGGAGTTGTAAGTGGTCATCCATCCATCTGTGCAGATAAACATTTTTACTTATTAAACCGGTGCCTCTTAAAAAAGCAAAAACAAATGTGAGAGACATAGATTTACGTTTCATGGAGGCACATATTTGCTTTCGCGAGAGCATAGTCATGCCTCTAAAAAAGCAGAAAAAATGCATTTTTTATGTTTTTCCCTTTCGCGAGAGGCAGAGATTTACTTCCGTGAAGGGTGCCTCTCGGAAAATGAAAAAACATGTTTTTTTCTTCCTCAAGAGTCATATATTTAGTTATCGTGGACGCATGGATTTGCTCCGCGGGACGCATAGACGTGCCTCACGAAAAAGGAAAAAAAATGTTGTTTTCTTTTTTTTTTTCACAAGAGGCACATATTTAGTTCTTGTGGAGGAACGGATTTGCTTCCATGTAAGGCACAACTATGCCTCTCAGAAAAGCAAAAAAAAAAAATACATGTTTTCTTTGTGTTTTGCTAGAGGCACAAATTTACTTCTTACCATAGTTTGTTTGGACAATGTTCTTAGTAATCAGGTATGCGACCTTTTTCCAATTATGAAATGGCTAAAGGAGGCACAGAGATAAGACAGAACTGAGACATAAATTTGCTTCCGCGAGAAGCATAGTCTCAAAAAAGGAAACAAAATGGGTTATATTTTTTTTTCGTGAGAGATATAAAATTACTTCTCATGGATGCATAGATTTGCTTCGTGTGATTTGTGCCTCTCAAAAAGGAAAAAACATGTTTTTTCTTCCATGAGAGACATAAATTTGCTTCTTGTCGACGCACAGATTTGCTTCTACAAGCGTACCTCTTCTGAAAGAGAGATAAAAAACATGCTCACGGTTTGGTGTTTTTTATCTGTCTTTTATGAAAGAAAGTTTTGTCGAAACTTATTACCATAAGATCTAGTTTTGAAGATCTTAACGTGAGGAATCCAACAGTGAAAATAGTTTGAGATTTGAACACACGGTTTAAGAGATAAAACGTTATAAATAAACGAATCTACAAAAAAAATAAAAACTCTTAGTCGCCATAGTGGCGCGTCTCATCTAGGAAGGTGGTGTGACCTTTCCTGAGAGTACTTCCTAATTAATGATTTTGGTGTGTGTGTGTATATATATATATATATATATATATATATATAGTGTTACTATTCATCACCCAAGATGCAAAATAAGTTATTCTTCATCCGAGGTAATCTTACGATCGCTTTTTAAATAAATTATGTTTAGAATATAAATAGTTACGTGCAGATTGATTCAATATGTAAAATTTGGTTTTAAAAAAATAAAAATATAGTTATAAGACCAGAAAAATCACATTTTATGTATGTTTTACATTATGTTTTTACATTCATAATTTTACGTAACATAAAATATTTTTTACGGCGAGTACATATTTTCTTACGTTCTTTTTTTATGTATGAAATAAGACAAGATTTACGAAACATAAAAATACGATGCATTGATGTCAAAATAGAGAGGGGTGAAGAATAACTATTCCTTAACCAGGGTGACGAATAGCGTGACCCTATATATATATATATATATATATTCTTGTCTGGCCCAAGGAGTCCTCTACCACTAGTACATACACATTAGGATCTATCTAGGTCTCAGTCGACTTAGACTTCGCAAAGTCTAAGTCGCTGACGTCATCTCTAAACTAGTCGCACGTTAATTTCCGTTCGCTTGGCTGGAGTTCGCATTCCTTGTTGGCCTGCGTTGACCTGTGTTACCTCACCATGTGGGCTGTTGTTGGGCTGTATTGTATTTTCCTGTTTTTCTATTTGTGCTTTTTACTGAATCGCTAGAACATTGTCCCATTAGGTGTATTGCTATACAACACGATGTAGTTCGTATTTCTTTTACGCTAGCATTGCTAATGCTCTGTTCCTTCTTTTCTTTTCATCTTGTTACTTTTTCCTTTATTTATCATTTTTAAAAATATTATTTTTATTTTTAAATGATAAAGAAATCTTTAATATAACAAAGAAAATAAATAGAAAAACAAACAAAATGAAAAGAAGAAGACAATTTAGTTGCCTGTGATCGACAGATAAGCAACTATATGCGTCCGACTAATGTGCACATGTGTATCATTTTTGTTCTCTTTTTTTTTGCGTGTTGTCTAGATTTCCATTCTATGTCCTAGGTTTTCTGATTTAACTTTTCCTGTTGTTTGTTCAATGTTTTTATTTTATTTCATTTTTAATTACATGTTCACAAAAAAAAGGAATCACATTTTTGCATTCGTCGTTATACTTCAGAAAAAGTGTTTGAACATTTCAAAAATGTCCAACGTGTATTGATAAAATAGTTGTGTAATTATAAAAATATTCAAAAAGATTTAAAAATATTCACCATATATTTTAAAATATAAAAATGTATTTTTAAAATATTCAATGTGTATTTGAAAAGATAATGAGGGTGTAGGGAGCCGCTAGTTGTTGGTACTTGTATCCCTTGTTATGGGTCATGTTACACCATGTAGTTACAGTTGAGATATGGCGTGCAATAGTTTTTTCATAAAAAATTGGCAGAACGCCACTAAGTTGCAGCCGTGTTGAAAAAATGCAGTTCCAGCCAGGATCCATACTTGAAGTTGCATTCCTAGTGTCTGACATGCAATTGGCCCGCCCCCTCTCCCGCTGCCCCCTCCGACAAAACAAAGGTCCAGTTGCAACTAATGTTGGGGGACATGCAGTTGCGGTCCTGTGCGACCCTTGCAATTGCGGGGCTGTTGTCGGGCTTGCAATTGGCCGGCCCCTCGTTAGAACAAAAAAGTCCAGTTGCGGTTGGGTTACAAGACATGTAGTTGCGCTCGGGTGCGACACTTGCAGTTGCATGCCTAGTGTCAGACATGCAACTGGCCCGCCCCCTCTCCCACCGTCCCTCCGACAAAACAAAGGTCCAGTTGCAACTATGCTGGGGACATGTAGTTGTGGCCGGGTGCGGCGGTTGTAGTTGCGGGGCTGTTGTCGGGCTTGCAACTGGCCCGCCCCTCCAACAGAATAAAAGTCCAGTTGTGGTCGGGTTACAAGACATGCAGTTGCGGTCGGGTGCGACACTTGTAGTTGCATCCCTAGTGTCGGACATGCAACTGGCCCGCCCCTCTCCCGCCGCCACCTTTGACAAAACAAAGATCCAGTTGCAACCATGTTGGGGGACATGCACTTGCGGTCGGGTGTGGCGCTTGCAGTTGCGGGGATGTTGTCGGGCTTGCAACTGGCCCGCCCCCGCTACCAGCGCCCCTTCGACAGAACAAAAAAGTTCAGTGGCGGTAGGGCTAGAAGACGTGCAGTTGCGGTCGGGTGCGACACTTGTAGTTGCATGCCTAGTGTCGGACATGCAACTGGCCCACCCCCTCTCCCGCCACCCCCTCCGACAAAATAAAGGCTGAGTTGCAACCATGTTGGGGACATTGCAGTAGCGGTCGGGTGCGGCGCTTGAAGTTGCGGGGCTGTTGTCGGGCTTGCAACTGGCCCGCCCCCTCCAACAGAACAAAAAAGTCCAGTTGTGGTCGGGTTACAAGACAAGCAGTCACGGTCGGGGTGCGACACTTGCTGTTGCATTCCTAGTGTCGGACATGCAACTGACCCACCCCCTTCGACAAAATAAAGGTCCAGTTGCAACCATATTGGGGAACATGCAATTGCGGTCAAGCGCGACACTTGCAGTTGCATGCCTAGTCTCAGATAGGCAATTGCCCCCTCTCCCGTCGCTCTTCTAAAACAAATGTTAGTTGTAGTCATTTGAGTAGACATGCAATTGCACTCGAAGACGAAACTTGCAGTTGCATGCCTAGTGTTAGACATGCAACTACCTGTCTCTCTAGCCGTCCCCCGATAAAAAAAAGTTAGTTGTAATTGAGGGTGACACTTGCAGTTGCATGCCTAGTATCAGACAGACAACTTGACCATCTCTTACCGGCCACCACCGAAGAACACCAGGTGACCCTTCCTCAGATTGTTGTCTGCAACAAAGCTTCTCCACCATCTTCCATATGTTGCACTTTGGTGAGGATCCTCACTTTGCACTGTACAATCATGAATTGGCCTCAAAATGTGAGATTCTCTCTTGTTACTGTTGTTGGAACGACCACTCTCGTTACATTTTACAACCTATTTTGTTGAATATACACAAAAAGTAAAAAATGTATCATGACAAATAACTTAAAAATAAGATAAAAATAAAAAAATAAAATTAAAAATAGATTTGCTGAGTTATCGCTGCGTTTTTAAACTCCCATACATAAATGCCAAAACCGTTACACTTACTCTTATGGTTGCAACGGTTCAAGCATACTTCATACGCCATCTCTTGAGCCCATAAAATATAAAAATAGGGATATTGGCAGACATGCAACTACCCCATCCCAGATGAGACATTACATAGTTGCATGCCTAGTGATAGACATGCAATTGCGTACCAACTACCCCCTCCCCTGATGAAACGCCATATAGTTACAGTCGGGTTGAAACACCACTGAGGAGTTGCAGTCGCATTGAAGACATGCAACTGCAGTAGGGTGCAATTGAGCAACCACAAATTTCAAAATAAAAACTAATTTTAATAAACAATATTTAAAACAATATCACAAAAATGTTTAATTTTTTAATAAAATAGAGAATAAAAAATAAAATGAAAATACAGTTGAGACAAATAATCAACGCGACAAGGAACATAGGCAAAAAAAAATTAAATCTGAAATCCTCTATTTTTAAATACCATGCCAAATGATATGAACAAAGAAAAATAAAAATAATATGAAGAAAAGATATACAAAAAAATGTTGCACATAATATACACACCTACTTTCGAAATAAACATAATCAGCGTGTTTTTTTTGAGAAAAACATAATCAACGTGTATCTCGGGACAAAAAATATGGGCTGCCGTGAAACATGCAGACCAAAAAAAAAAACAAAAAGAAAGAACGGTCTCCTATTCTATCTCCTCCCCCCCCCCCCAAAAAAGCGGCAAGCCGCCCAGGCCCTTCCGACACGAGTGTAAGACAAAAATATAAAAACAGCTAGCTGCCTTCTATATGGGCCGGTTTCTCATCCAACAAACGGAGCACACAGATCTTAAAGCACCAAAAGATCCAACTGTTAGGGGACTCGACTGAGACTTCGCGAAGTCTCAGTCGACTGATTTTTAGCAGCACCGTACACATTATATGTGTGAATTCGTGAACAGTTCTTCAAGGTGGATATCATTTCACATGTAAATCGAGTGAAGGGGCAGCATCGAAACTCCTTGTCATCACAATGTAAAATAATTATTCTCATGCCTCATATATTTGGATACTATGTGCATTTTAGGTGGGATATTAATTGCATGTGTATGTTACGTAGGATATAAATTAGGGAAACGTTTACAATCGGACTGCCGGCCGAACTTTCGGCCGGTCCACGCTGGCTGTCTCGCGCACTTGCACCTCTTCCTGCACATGCGCGTAAGTCCGTGGGTCCCCACACACACCAGTCCTTACCCGCAAGCCGCGGCACCCCTCGTCCACACAATTCTCATCTCGTATACATTGCTTTCTTGGTCTTCCTCCCTCTGCGATGGATTTCCCCCGTTTTTCCTCCTACGACTCCATGCGGCGGCCTCTCTTCATACTCCCCTAACCCCCTCTCGCCGATGGAGCTACTACTAGCCATGCCAGGAGCTGCAACCCCGACACACAAGAGCTGCAACCGGTGGGCGGAGGAGCTACATCCAGTTTTTATTGGAGGGAGTTGCAAACGGTGTCAGGGGGAATTACGACCATGAACGGCGAGCAAGGTGACCATGGGGTGGCGCTGCACCGAGCAACAACCTGCATCATGTTTTTTTGCTATGTGCTTCATCCGGCATCGCAATTTGCTACAACCGACATCATATTATGCTACCAACGGTGTCGCATTTTGCTACATCGCACATGGTGTCGCGATTTTTGCTACAATCAGCATTTCATTTCGCTACAACTAGCGGCATGGCGAGCTGCAACGGGCAGCATGGTGAGGTCCGTTGGCTCGGCGGTGAGACGATTTTTGCTGGAACCAAGGCTCGATTTTGTTGGAACCAGCGAGCCAGGATGTTGCGACGGAGTGCTACAATGAACGGGCATCAGTGGCGACGGCGACGATGACTGTTTGGCATCAGCGACGGCGGTGATGACTACTATTTTTTGCTGCAACCATTTTCGGCGTTTGCTATGACTGGTACCGAAAATTGATACAACCACCTACAATGGAGCTGCAACCATAGCCATGGTGGAGCGCAGTGTTATTTGTTGCATGGTGTTTTTGCTACAACCGCCATCTCTAGTAGCCGACGAGCACGGGGGGAGAGGACGACTAGGGCGGCGCGGGTGGGTGACGAGCGGGGCGACCTAGGGATGAGCGCGGGGGGAGGAAGAAGAAGACGCGGGATCTGAATCGGAGACGAGGGGGAAAGGAAGAAGACGACGTGGTGATCCAATCGAACGGTTACGCGGGCTGTAATCGAGCGGCTGTAGGCCGACCAGCCGAAACTTTTGGCCGGTGCGCCGGCGCCCAGCACTGGCCACTATAAATTACATGTTGAAAATTGATATACTTCCTTTGATCCATATTTATTGAAGTCGACTTAGTACAACTTTGTACAAGAGTATTAATTATTCGACATAATATTTAATAAGATGATGTTGAGTTTAAACGTGTCCAAAAAGTGAAGCACAAATGCGCTTCTACGTGAAGCACAAATTGTAGTTATGTGCTTTCTCAAAAAAGTGAATTGTGCTTCCGCGGTTTTTCCGGTTTACGTCTTTATTTTAGCTTTTTTGTTTTTAGATTTTTCGGCTTCTATCTTTTTGTTCCTTTTTTGGTTCCCAGTTTTTTTATCTTTGGTGTTTTTTCAATTTCTATTATTTTGTTTCCGAGTGAACACAGATGTACTTTTGTGCTTCCCCAAAAGTGAAGCATAAGTTAGTTTACTTGGAAGCATGGGTTACTAAAGATTGGAAGCACAAGTTTCCACTAGTTGGAAGCATAAAGTTCTTTCGAAAAAAGTCTATGAAAACCTATCAACATTGTATCTAGTTTTGAAGAGCTCGATGCAAGAAATGCAATAGTGAAAATAGTTCGTTATTTTGATGCATGGTTCAAGAGATGAAATGTTTTGGAAAAATGTGTCTTAGAAAAGAAAAACATACAAACTCAGCCATGCATGGAGGGAAATCCTACCAGAAATCCCTGGTTGCGATAAGTGTCACATCACCAACAAAGGAGGTGAAAATGACCATTGCAAGGAATAACACTTAGTTAGTGATTTCGACACACCTCATCCCCCGCGATGTGTTATTTGGACCGTCCCAATAAAGGACCACGAGGCTTCACTAAAAATTGACACAATAACGAAAAGGGGATTATCCAAGTGAACTATTGTTTTTTACAAGACGATTTCAGAGCGAACAGCATAATCTAGGAGTGTTCTCTCGAATAAACCACTTAAATTGAACAGTCAAGAATTATGATATAAGTGATATTTGTCATGCTAATCTAAAATATTTGCCTAAGATTGGCTAGGATTTGTGAAGGAAATATGCCCTATAGGCAATAATAAAGTTATTATTTATATTTCCTTATATCATGATAAATGTTTATTATTCATGCTAGAATCGTATTAACCGGAAACTTGATACATGTGTGAATACATAGACAAAACAAAGTCTCCCTAGTATGCCTCTATTTGACTAGCTCGTTAATCAAAGATGGTTAAGTTTCCTGACCATAGACATGTGTTGTCATTTGATGAACGGGAATGATGTGATGGACAAGACCCATCCGTTAGCTTAGCATAATGATCGTTAAGTTTATTGATATTGCTTTCTTAATGACTTATACATATTCCTTTGACTATGAGATTATGCAACTTCCGAATACCGGATGAACACCTTGTGTACTATCAAACGTCACAACGTAACTGGGTGATTATAAAGATGCTATACAGGTGTCTCCGAAGGTGTTTGTTGGGTTGGCATAGATAGAGATTATGATTTGTCACTTCGAGTATCGGAGAGGTATCACTGGGCCCTCTCGATAATGCACATCACAATAAGACTTCCAAGAAATGTGATGTAACATTCCAATTTTCAATTTGGATGTTATTTAGATCATTCATATGCATTCATCATTTGTGCATTTTGGAATTTATTTATTATTTGAATTTTGATCCTAGAAACCTTAAGCAACTCAAGGACTAATTGAGATAGTTGGAGGTTTTCACAAAAATCCATTTTTGAATTTTCAAAATTGGCAAATTGGATCAAAGAGTTTATTCAAAATATTTTTCCAATAATTTCAAATAAATAAAAATAAAGAGAGAAGATAATATGACTTCTTCAAAAACAGTAAAGAAATGTTGGAAATTTATTTTTGAATAAAATTATATTTTATTTAATTTTATTTGCGTGTTTAATTATTTTTATCAGTGCAAAAAGTTTATTTTTTTATTTTAGGCATTTAGGCCCAGAAAAATGTTCACCAGGTCAATAATAAGGCCCTAAGTACGTGTGAATTTTTCTGCAATTTTTAAAAATATATTTATAGTGTTTTTCTATTTTTCTGTATTTTCGGAAAAATGTTTTATTAAAAAAAAGTTTCTGGACCGAACTGGGCTGAAGCCCAGCCGCCAATCTCCCTCATGCGACCGACTCCAGGCGGGAGTCCGCCGCCGCCACGGCTCGCCGACGCCGTCTCCCCGCCGGACTCCTCCTCCCCTGCCCCTTCTCCAAGTCGCCCCTCCTTATAAGCCGCTGCCCCGGCCCCCTCTCTCTCCCAAGCCGCCACCGAGCCGCCCACCGCAGCCGCTGCCGCTGCCTCGCCGCCGCCGCTCGCAGTAGCCGCCGCCCGCGCCGCTGCCGCTGCTGCCAATGCCCGAGCCGCCTCCGCTTCGCCTCGCCTCGCCGTCGCCGGAGCCCGCCGTCGCCGTCGAAGACCGAACCAGTAAAAAACCGCCCCGGTCCGGTTTATTTTTTAGTTATGGTTTTCCTCGGTTTTCTTTAAAAACCCGATTGGTTTTATTTAACGAACGTTCGTTCGTTTAGGATCTTTGATGAACAGATTCGTTAAATTAGTTTCTGTAGCAGACATTCGTCCAATAGATTTTTCTTTTTCTATTTATTTTCAGCCAGGGAGCTATTTGTAATTTTTTTTTTCACAAATTGGTCCCTATTCTTTAAACGATCACAACTTTTTGCTTTGTTTGCCCAAATCCAATGAAACCAACGCCAAATTCTTTGTTATGATCCCCTCTATCCAGATAACCAACTTAAACATATTTTTGAAAGTTTAAGATTTGGTTTCAAACATATTTGAATTTGAATTTCTTTTGATCGTAACTTGAGTTTCGTAATTCCGATTTGGTTGATTCTTTTTGCAAATCGAAGTTCTTGACCTAAGCTTTCTGTTAAGGTTTTTCCTTTGGTTTTCTTTGCATCTTCATGCTTGAGTGCTTATGTATGCTATTGTTTGTCTACGATATATTTTCCGGAATGCGAAGCTTGCTACTACGAATCTCTAGGGTTTTTTGATCGTCAGCAAGGCAAGTTACACTTTGATCATACCCTTTTATTACCTAGTTTTTATGCATTAGTTACACCCTCAAACATTGCATGAGTAGGATTGGGAACATGTGGTTATTGTTATGTAGTTGATGAGGTACGAACCTAATACCTTTGATCACCCAGGAATATACGTTATGCTCATATTGCTTAGCCATGCTCGTAGACGGGGATTGGTATGTGAGAATCATGCAAGTTGTGAGAGATATTAACTAAGGGAAACTTAAGTTGGCTACTTTAATACACATCTGGGTGGATTGGTTGCGGGCACCTGGGGAATCCATTGTTGTCCCAGGAGATCCCGGGGTACCCGTGTGATCATCCTATGGAATGCCACCCATGCTCAAAGGGATCATAACATTATTCATGCTCAGAAACTTCCGTGTGCAGCCAAAAGCCATTATGGGCTCTGGCATAGTTGAGTAAGTTGTGGGAAACCTTTCCATGATAGGCTAGCAGCTGTAGGGGAATTGTAGGTGTACCGGCCTATCTATCGGTTAAGGGGACCTCTTCAGAAAGGCTATGACTCGATCTTCCGATCATGGATGCGGTCGAGTCTTGTGGGGAAAAGTGTGAAACCTCTGCAGAGTGTACAAACTAATCATGATTAGCCGAGTCCTCGGTTATGGACAATTTTGAGTATCTGGTATTTGGGTTATGGGTTGATCTCATCACTTTACTTAATAAATTTGTTGGGTTGCTAGTATTATTATTGATACTTGATTAATTTTGGGATTGAGTTGGGGTTACCTTCTCAATAATGGTATACACTTGGTAGTAAAATAAAATCTATTCCTTTGCTGTAGGAAAAAAATAGCTTTATGCAAATGTTAAACTTAGAGCCTCCACCAGCCAAATATGCATGTAGTGATAGCTATTGTTCATCATTGCTCTATAGTGTGATCTTGCCAGCATATTCCATGTGCTGACCTACACGGATGCAACGTCTCATGTTGCAGAATTTTCAGACGAGGATTAAGGTGCGATAGGTCGTTGTCTTGCACTCAGTTTTGCCGTGGAGTTGGATGGACTCATTTACCTTTGAAGCTTCCACAATTATTTTATTAGATGGCCTTGAGCAATATTATTTTAATAATCACTCTTTATGAGGACCTCGATGTAATAAGTGTGTGATTGGACTCTGTTATAATTCCTTGAGTACTGTGTGTGTCAGCATACTGATCCAGGGATGAACTTAAGCACAAAGAGTACGGTCCATTGGGATCGGGTCGCTACAAGATGGTATCAGAGCACACGCTGACTGTAGGACGCGACCACTAGGAAAAGACACATGATACTCTTCTCTACTCATTTCTAATTCTTCTCTATTTCTACTCTATAGATGTCAGACCCCAGGAACAAGTTCACTCAGCCGGATGACGACACCCCTTTCGAACGACACTTGAAGGAAGTCACCAAGTACCTGAACCTTGGCATACCAAGCTTCACCGGAAACTTCAACACAACTTTACCAGAAGAGGAGTGTTGGACGATTCAAGTTCGTGTCCCTAGGAGGACTTGTGCACCAATTACCGAGCCCATCGAGTTTTCTTTTAATGCACCAACCTGGAGCTTAGGAAAGAGCATGGCCGCCCACATCAGCATTGGACGCATAGGCGAGGTATACAACAAGGATCTTAATGACACCATCTATCAGATATGTGGATGCCGAGATGAGCAATGGGAGATGATTCACACCAGAAAGGATGGATCTATTGTAGCCTACATACAGGAGTTGAACCAACACATTCGTCGATATGAGAACCAGATGTGCGCTAACGTGATAGATACCAAGAGGGTGATGACCTGGAATATGGATCTAGAAGAGGAACTCAAAGCAAAACATGATGGATACGAAGAGGAAATTGCTGTGCTACTGGAGCGAATGAAGACTTGAGGAAGAAGATAGGAATATCTGTAGTGAGATCGGAACCTGAAGTGGACATTCGTTCTGAAGACTACATCATACTTGATGACACCGACACCGACAGTGATGCTGAAGAAGATAGAGATGACGAGGACAGTGATGATTTTGAAGACGAAGCTGGAGATGATATTATGGAGTCTTCCACCGATCAAAATTTCTAGTCGACCACCATATTACTATTAGAATTCTTCCAAGTAGTTAGAAATCGTTCGCGAGATCTTGCAATAGTAGCTTAGAAATGATTGAATGAATCTTGTTTGAATTGAGTGGTGTGGATTGAATATGTTTGTCTCTGTTGGGGAACGTAGTATTTAAAAAAACTTCCTACGATCACGCAAGATCTATCTAGGAGAAGCATAGCAACGGGTGGGGAGAGTGTGTCCACGTACCCTTGTAGACCGAAAGCGGAAGCGTTAAGTAACGCATTTGATGTAGTCGAACGTCTTCGCGATCCAACTGATCAAGTACCGAATGCACGACACCTTCGTGATCTGCACACGTTCAGCTCGATGATGTCCCTCGAACTCTAGATCCAGCTGAGGCCGAGGGAGAGTTTCGTTAGCACGACGACGTGTTGATGGTGATGATGAAGTTACCGATGCAGGGCTTCTCCTAAGCACTACAACAATATGATCGAGGTGGAAATTTGTGGAGGGGGGCACCACACACAGCTAAGATCAACTTGTGTGTATATGGGGTGCCCCCTCCCCCGTATATAAAGGAGTGGAGGAGGGGGAGGGCTAGCCTCCTAGGGTGCGCCCCAAGGGGGGATTCCTACTCCCACTAGGAGTAGGTTTCCCCCTTTCCTTGTCCAACTAGGAGGGGGAGGAAGGGAAGAGGGAGAGAAGGAAAGGGGGGGGGGCGGGGGGGGGGGGCAAACCCTACCCCAATTAGGATTGGGCCTAGGGGGCACGCGCCAAACCTGGATGCCTCCTCCTCTCTTGCACTATGGCCCATCAAGGCGCATTAACTCCTCGGGGGTTTCCGGTAACCCCCGGGTACTCCGGTAAATACCCGATACACCTCGGAACCATTCCGGTGTCCGAATATAGTCATCCAATATATCAATCTTTATGTCTCAACCATTTCGAGACTCCTCGTCATGTGCGTGATCTCATACGGGACTCCGAACTACCTTAGGTACATCAAAACACATAAACTCATAATACCGATCGTCATCGAATTTTAAGCGTGCGGACCCTACGGGTTCGAGAACTATGTAGACATGACCGTGACTCATCTCCGGTCAATAACCAATAGCCGAACCTGGATGCTCATATTGGTTCCTACATATTCCATGAAGATCTTTATCGGTCAAACCGCATAACAATATACGTTGTTCCCTTTGTCATCGGTATGTTACTTGTCCGAGATTTGATCGTCGGTATCATCATACCTAGCTCAATCTCGTTACCGGCAAGTCTCTTTACTCGTTCCGTAATGGACCATCCTGCAACTAACTCATTAGTTACATTGTCTGCAAGGCTTATAGCGATGTGCATTACCAAGAGGGCCCAGAGATACCTCTCCAACATCGGAGTGACAAATCCTAATCTCGATCTATGCCAACTCAACAAACACCATCGGAGACACCTATAGAGCATCTTTATAATCACCTAGTTACGTTGTGACGTTTGATAGCACACTAAGTGTTCCTCCGGTATTTGGGAGTTGCATAATCTCATAGTCATAGGAACATGTATAAGTTATGGAGAAAGCAATAGCAATAAACTAAACGATCATAGTGCTAAGCTAACGGATGGGTCATGTCAATCACATCATTCTCTAATGATGTGATCCCGTTTATCAAATGACAACTCATGTCTATGGTTAGGAAACTTAACCATCTTTGATTAACGAGCTAGTTGACGATGACATGTACCTAGGGTAGGGTAATAGGCCTGACCTAAACACCCTAGAGTCAAAGATATTCAAAGTACAGCAGCATCTACCGACTGAAAAAACCTCAGAGTGCAATCCACTCGACCAACAATTCCACTCGGATAACCCAATTGCATTTGACCAGGACATAGTCATTCAACCACACTAGGAACCACTCGGAGTACGGAAGGTCTAAAGTCACTCGGGATGGCAACAGTCAGGCGTTCACTCCGTAGTCTTAATGATCATTTATACGTCTTTATTTTTGGCATTACCAGTAACGTCCCACCTTAATGTACATTGAACCCCTTGTAACATGGGCGGGCTAGGGTCCTGGCGCACTCTATATAAGCCACCCCCTCCACTTGGACAAGGGTTCGCACCCCCTATAACTTCACGCATAATCCAGTCGACTAAGCCTCCGGGCACCGAGACGTAGGGCTGTTACTTCCTCCGAGAAGGGTTTGAACTCGTAAATCTTGCGTGCACAATCTCCCTGTAGCTAGGATCTTGCCTCCTCCTACGTAACCCCTATTCTACTATCAGACTTACTCCCACGACAGTTGGTGCCCACCTTGGGGCAGGTGTCTTAGCGACTTCCGGTGAGGTTGCGTTTTTTTCCGATCCCCATCATCATGTTTTCTGGTGGCGGTTTGGCTGAGGGCCGCGAGATCCGTCTCGACGCGCTCGTTTTCATCGCCGACGACTCCGCTTGGCTTCAGGAGGCCCCCCTTGATGTCGAGACGCTCCCCGTCCACGGGGCGATGCACTTTCGCGCGTGCGTCCGCGGAGTCCTTCTGCGGTAGCCGTCAACCCAGTATCGGTCGGCTCCCGCAACATCTTCGCTTCCTGCTGCTCGTCGTCGTAAGCAATCAGGTCGGTCGCGGCTCCAGTGGTGGGTAAAGCACGCGGTGGCTCGTCAGTCGGCCACCCCTCAAGTCGCGACAATTGAGCCCGACGAATCTCTCTATGGGCTGTTCGACTGGCTCCGTCGAGACCCTGTCTGAGTGCGACAACAGTGACCCTATGGCAAAAGTCCTAATGGTCGACACGCCGCGCAGCCCGCCAGGTTTCCGTCGCAGCAACGACAACGATGGTGGCGGCGATCCGTCACATGTTCACCAGGAATATCGTCCTCAAGCCCTCACTTCGCAACAGAGGGAGGAGCTGCATCGTCACAACATGGAGGCACTCCACACTCCCATCGTCGGGGAGACCTCCGAGGCTCGGGCCTTGGAGGCCGCGCGCCTGGCCACTTTGGCTGAGCGCGCGCGGCTGGAGAACCTTCAACATTCACTCGACGAGTGCGCTCGATGACAGATCCCTGAATCTAGTCGACGACATCGACAATTGTTCCCGCCTGAACCTCAGATTCGAGCGCTGCTCCGGGTAGCAGGAGAGCAGAACACAGCAGTTTCCCAGTCGCGCAACAGGATCCATAGCAGATCCGAAGTTGTTGGGGAATGTATTAATTTCAAACAAAAATCTTGCGCACACGCAAGATCATGGTGATGCATAGCAACGAGAGGGGAGAGTGTCGTCCACTTACCCTTCTAGACTGTTAAGCGGAAGCGTTATGACAACGCGGTTGATGTAGTCGTACGTCTTCACGATCGACCGATCCTTAGTACCGAACGTACGACACCTCCGCGTTCAGCACACGTTCAGCTCGGTGACGTCCCGCGAACTCACGATCCAGTAGAGCTCGGGGAAGAGTTTCGTCAGCACGACAGCGTGGGACGATGTTGATGAAGCTACCGTTGCAGGGCTTCGCCTAAGCACCACTACAGTATGACCGAGGTGGATTATGGTGGAGGGGGGCACCGCACACGGCTGGGAGAGATCAATGATCAACTTGTGTGTCTAGAGGTGCCCTTGCCCCCGTATATAAAGGAGCAAGGGGGAGGCCGGCCGACCCTAGAGGGCGCACCAGGAGGAGGAATCCTCCTCCTACTAGGAGTAGGATTCCCCTCTTTCCTACTCCTACTAGGAGGGGGAAAAGAAGGGGGGAAGGAGAAGGAAAGGGGGGCACCCCCCCCTCTCCTAGTCCAATTCGGACTAGAGGGGGAGGGGGCGCGTGCTACCTCTTGAGCACTATGTTGGTTTTCCCTTGAAGAGGAAAGGGTGATGCAGTAAAGTAGCGTAAGTATTTCCCTCTGTTTTTGAGAACCAAGGTATCAATCCAGTAGGAAATCACGCTCAAGTCCCATGCACCTACAGAAACAAATAAGAACCTCGCAACCAACGCGATAAAGGGGTTGTCAATCCCTTCATGGTCACTTACGAGAGTGAGATCTGATAGATATGATAAGATAATATTTTTGGTATTTTTATGATAAAGAGAAATAAAGATGCAAATTAAAATAAATGGTAATAGAAATAACTAAGTGTTGGAAGATTAATATGATGGAAGGTAGACCCGGGGGCCATAGGTTTCACTAGTGGCTTCTCTCAAGAGCATCAATATTATGGCGGGTAAATGAATTACTGTCGAGCAATTGATAGAATTGAGCATAGTTATGAGAATATCTAGGTATGATCATGTATTTAGACATCACGTCTGAGACAAGTAGACCGAAACGATTCTGCATCTACTGCTATTACTCCACACATCGACCGCTATCCAGCATGCATCTAGCGTATTAAGTTCATAAGAACAGAGTAATGCTTTAAGTAAGATGACATGATGTAGAGGGATAAACTCATGCAATATGATATAAACCCCACCTTTTTATCCTCGACGGCAACAATACAATACGTGTTGTTTCCCTTTCTGTCACTGGGATCAAGCACCGCAAGATTGAACCCAAAGCTAAGCACTTCTCCCATTGCAAGAAAGATCAATCTAGTAGTCCAAACCGAACTGATAATTCGAAGAGACTTGCAAAGATAACCAATCATACATGAAAGAATTCAGAGGAGATTCAAATATTGTTCATAGATAAACTTGATCATAAACCCACAATTCATCAGATCTCGACAAACACACCGCAAAAGAAGATTACATCGAATAGATTGATACGTCTCCAACGTATCTATAATTTTTGATTGTTCCATGCTATTATATTATCAACCTTGGATGTTTTATATGCATTTATATGCTATTTTATATGATTTTTGGGCCTAACCTATTAACCCAGAGCCCCGTGCCAGTTTTTGTTTTTACCTTGTTTTAGAGTATCACAGAAAAGGGAAATCAAACGGAGTCCAATTGACCTGAAACTTCACGGAACTTATTTTTGGAAGGAAAGCAACCCGGGAGACTTGGAGTTCCATGTAAGGGAAGCAATGAGGAAGCCACAAGGCAGGGGGTGCGCCCCCCCCGGGCGCGCCCTTGCTACCTCTTGAGCACTGCGTTGGATTTCCCCAAAGAGGAAGGGATGATGTAGAAAAGTAGCGTAAGTATTTCCCTCAGTTTTTGAGAACCAAGGTATCAATCAAGTAGGAGGCTACGCTCGAGTCCCTTGTACCTACACAAAAACAATAGCTCAACGCAACCAACGCGCTTAGGGGTTGTCAATCCCTTCACGGTCACTTACAAAAGTGAGATCTAATAGAGATGGTAAATACTATTTTTGGTATTTTTTGTATAGAGATGCAAAGTAAATAAAGTAAAAGCAAAGTAAAAGCAAAGCAATAATAAAGTGATGGAGATTGATATGATGAGAAAGAGACCCGGGGGCCATAGGTTTCACTAGTGGCTTCTCTCAAGAGCATACGTATTCTACGGTGGGTGAACAAATTACTATTGAGCAATTGACAGAATTGAGCATAGTTATGAGAATATCTAGGTATGATCATGTATATAGGCATCACATCCGAGAGAAGTAGACCGAAACGATTCTGCATCTACTACTATTACTCCACTCATCGACCGCTATCCAACATGCATCTAGAGTATTAAGTGAAAAACAGAGTAACGCCTTAAGCAAGATGACATGAAGTAGAGGGATAGTTTCATGCAATATGATAAAAAACCCCATCTTGTTATCCTCGATGGCAATGATACAATACGTGCCTTGCTGCCCCTTCTGTCACTGGGAAAGGACACCGCAAGATCGAACCCAAAGCTAAGCACTTCTCCCATGGCAAGAACAACCAATCTAGTAGGCCAAACTTAACTGATAATTCGAAGAGACTTGCAAAGGTAACCAATCATACATAAAAGAATTCAGAGAAGATTCAAATATTATTCATAGATAGACTTGATCATAAACCCACAATTCATCAGTCTCAACAAACACACCGCAAAAAGAAGATTACATCGAATAGATCTCCACGAGAGAGGGGGAGAACATTGTATTGAGATCCAAAAAGAGAGAAGAAGCCATCTAGCTACTAGCTATGGACCCGTAGGTCTGAAGTAAACTACTAACACTTCATCGGAGGGGCTTGGATGATAATGTAGAAGCCCTCCATGATCGATGCCCCCTCCGGCGGAGCTCCGGAACAGGCCCCAAGATGGGATCCCATGGATACAGAAAGTTGCGGCGGTGGAATTAGGTTTTTGGCTCCGTCCCCGATCGTTTGGCGGTATGTGGATATATATAGGAGGAAGAAGTACGTCGATGGAGCTTCGAGGGGCCCACGAGGCAGGGGGCGCGCCCTAGGGGGGGCGCCCCTACCCTCGTGACCACCTCGTGGCTTTCTTGACAAAGGGTCCAAGTCTCCTGGATCTTATCTGATGAGAAAATCACGTTTCCAAAGGTTTCATTCCGTTTGGACTCCGTTTGATATTCCTTTTCTTCGAAACCCTAAAATAGGCAAAAAACAGCAATTCTGGGCTGGGCCTCCGGTTAATAGGTTAGTCCCAAAAATAATATAAAAATGGATAATAAAGCCCAATAATGTCTAAAACAGTAGATAATATAGCATGGAGCAATCAAAAATTATAGATACATTGGAGACGTATCAAGCATCCCCAAGCTTAATTCCTGCTCGTCCTCGAGTAGGTAAATGATAAAAACAGAATTTTTGATGCGGAGTGCTACTTGGCATAATTTCAATGTAAATCTTCTTAATTGTGGTATGAATATTCAGATTCAAAAGATTGAAGACAAAAGTTCATATTGATATAAAAATAATAATACTTCAAGCATACTAACAAAGCAATTATGTCTTCTCAAAATATCATGGCTAAAGAAAGCTATCCCTACAAAATCATATAGTCTGGGTATGCTCTATCTTCACCACACAAAGTATTTAAATCATGCACAACCCCGATGGCAAGCCAAGAAATTGTTTCATACTTTTGACATTTTCAAAACTTTTTCGATCTTCACGCAATACATGAGCGTGATCCATGGATATAGCACTATAGGTGGAATAGAATGGTGGTTGTGGAGAAGACAAAAAGGGAGAAGATAGTCTCACATCAACTAGGCGTATCAACGGGCTATGGAGATGCCCATCAATAGATATCAATGTGAGTGAGTAGGGATTGCCATGCAACGGATGCACTAGAGCTATAAGTATATGAAAGCTCAAAAGAAACTAAGTGGGTGTGCATCCAACTCGCTTGCTCATGAAGACCTAGGGCATTTTGAGGAAGCCCATCATTGGAATATACAAGCCAAGTTCTATAAAGAAAAATTTCCACTAGTATATGAAAATGACATAATGAGAGACTCTCTACCATGAAGATCATGGTGCTACATTGAAGCACAAGTGTGGTAAAAGGATAGTAACATTGTCCCTTCTCTATTTTTCTCTCATTTTTTTATTTGGGCCTTTCTCTTTTTTTTGGTCTCATTTTTTATTATTTTTTTCCGTCCGGAGTCTCATCCCGACTTGTGGGGGGAATCATAGTCTCCATCATCCTTCCTCACTGGGACAATTCTCTAATAATGATGGTCATCACACTTTTATTTACTTACAACTCATGAATTACAACTCGATTCTTAGAACAAAATATGACTATATGAATGCCTCCGGCGGTGTACCGAGATATGCAATGAATCAAGAGTGACATGTATGAAAGAATTATGAATGGTGGCTTTGCCACAAATACGATGTCAACTACATGATCATGCTAGCAATATGACAATGATGGAGCGTGTCATAATGAAAGGAACGGTGGAAAGTTGCATGGCAATATATCTCGGAATGGCTATGGAAATGCCATGATAGGTAGGTATGGTGGCTGTTTTGAGGAAGGTATTTGGTGGGTGTATGATACCGGTGAAAAGTGCTCGGTATTAGAGAGGCTAGCAATGGTGGAAGGAAGGAAAGTGCGTATAATCCATGGACTCAACATTAGTCATAAAGAACTCATATACTTATTGCAAAAATCTAGAAGTTATCAAAGCAAAGTATTACGTGCATGCTCCTAGGGGGATAGATTGGTAGGAAAAGACCATCGCTCGTCCCCGACCGCCACTCATAAGGAAGACAATCAATAAATAAATCATGCTCCGACTTCATCACATAACGGTTCAGCATACGTGCATGCTACGGGAATCACAAACTTTAACACAAGCATTTCTCAAATTCACAACTACTCAACTAGCATGACTCTAATATCACCATCCTCATATCTCAAAACAATTATCAAGCTTCAATTTCTTCTTAGTATTCAACACACTCATACGAAAGTTTTATTATTAATCTTGCATACCAAGCATATTAGGATTTTAAGCAAATTACCATGCTATTAAGACTCTCAAAATAATCTAAGTGAAGCATGAGATATCAATAGTTTCTATAAAACAAATCCACCACCGTGCTCTAAAAGATATAAGTGAAGCACTAGAGCAAAATTATATAACTCAAAAGATATAAGTGAAGTACATAGAGTATTCTATCAAATTCCAAATCATGTATGGCTCTCTCAAAAGGTGTGTACAGCAAGGATGATTGTGGTAAACTAATAAGCAAAGACTCAAATCATAAAAGACGCTCCAAGCAAAACACATATCATGTGGTGAATAAAAATATAGCTCCAAGTAAAGTTACTGATAGAAGTAGACGAAAGAGGGGATGCCTTCCGGGGAATCCCCAAGCTTTGGATTTTAGGTGTCCTTAGATTATCTTGGGGGTGACATGGGAATCCCCAAGCTTAGGCTCTTGCCACTCCTTGTTCCATAATCCATCAAATCTTTACCCAAAACTTGAAAACTTCACAACACAAAACTTAAAGTAGAAAACTCGTGAGCTCCGTTAGCGAAAGAAAACAAAATACCACTTAAAGGTACTGTAATGAACTCATTATTTATTTATATGGGTATTAAACCTACTGTATTACAACTTATCTATGGATTATAAACTATTTTACTAGCCATAGATTCATCAAAATAAGCAAACAACACATGAAAAACAGAATCTGTCAAAAACAGAACAGTCTGTAGTAATCTGTAGATAGCGCAAGATCTGGAACCCCAAAAATTCTAAAATAAATTGCTGGACGTGAGGAATTTATCTATTAATCATCTGAAAAAATAATTAACTAAATATCACTTTCCAAATAAAAATTAAAGCAGTTCTCGTGAGCGCTAAAGTTTCTGTTTTTTTACAGCAAGTTCAACAAGACTTTCCCCAAGTCTTCCCAACGGTTCTACTTGGCACAAACACTAATTAAACACAAAAAACACAACCAAAACAGAGGCTAGATAATTTATTTATTACTAAACAGGAGCAAAAAGAAAGGAATAAAAATAAAATTGGGTTGCCTCCCAACAAGCGTTATCGTTTAACGCCCCTAGCTAGGCATGACAAGCAAGAATAGATCTAGGTATTGCCATATTTGGTAGGCAATTTTTCAATGAGGCATCTATTTACCTTAGGAATTTCTTTCTTTCTATTGATTATCAAACTCTTAGGCACAAGATCGAAAAATTCATTTGTAGTCATTGGTTCCTTAATGATAGCAAAAAGATTGGGATGAATACTTATAGATTTAGGATCCGCAGTTTCCTTACTAGATGATTCACCCTTATTTTTAGGAACATACATAAGCTTGGAAAGTTTAGTAGGAGGACTTGGAGTATTCTTGACGGAAGAAAAAGAGGTTCCCAAGTTTGTAATGATACCCTCAAGTTTATCAATTCTAGTAGAATCTAAGTTTATCTTCTCATTAACTATGGGTTCCTTTTCCTTAATATTTTTCAAAGTCATTCCTACCTTAGATCCATATTGAGTAATTTGATTGTGGATCTTTTTATCAAGATTTTCAATTAATTCAATAGTAGCAACTTTATTTTCAATAATTTCAAGTATTTGCATAACATGCTCCAAAGTTAACATAGTTCCATTAACCAAAAGAGGTGGTGAGCCAAATAAATCTAACATAGCATTATAAGAATCAAAAGTATGGCTACCCAAGAAATTCCCTCCGGTAATGGTATCAATAATATATCTATACCAAGGATTAACACCTACATAAAAATTCCGGAGAAGAACTGAAGTAGATTTCTTCCTGGTAGATCTATTTTGATCATTGCAAATTCTATACCAAGCATCTTTTAGATTTTCTCCCTCCCTTTGTTTAAAATTTAGAACTTCATTCTCGGGAGACAACGAAGAAGATAAGAGACTAGCCATGACGAAAAGCAAACAAACTAACACATGAGAAAACAAAGAGCAAACGGCAAAAGAGGCAAATAGAGAGAGAGAGAGGGAGGAAGGAGAGAGAGAGAGAGGGCGAATAAGACGGCAAGGGTGAAGTGGGGGAGAGGAAAACGAGAGGCAAATGGAAAATAATGTAATGCGGGAGATAGGGATTGTGATGGGTACTTGGTATGTTGACTTTTGCACAGACTCCCCGGCAACGGCGCCAGAAATTCTTCTTGCTACCTATTGAGCACTGCGTTGGATTTACCCGAAGAGGAAGGGATGATGCAGCAAAGTAGCGTAAGTATTTCCCTCAGTTTTTGAGAACCAAGGTATCAATCCAGTAGGAGGCTACGCTCGAGTCCCTTGTACCTACACAAAAACAATAGCTCAACACAACCAACGCGCTTAGGGGTTGTCAATCCCTTCACGGTCACTTACGAAAGTGAGATCTGATAGAGATGATAAATAATATTTTTTTGGTATATTTGGTATAGAGATGCAAAGTAAATAAAGTAAAAGCAAAGTAAAAGAAAAGCAATAATAAAGTGATGGAGATTGATATGATGAGAAAGAGACCCGGGGGCCATAGGTTTCACTAGTGGCTTCTCTCAAAAGCATAAGTATTCTACGGTGGGTGAACAAATTACTATTGAGCAATTGACAAAATTGAGCATAGTTATGAGAATATCTAGGTATGATCATGTATATAGGCATCACGTTCGAGACAAGTAGACCGAAATGATTCTGCATCTACTACTATTACTCCACTCATCGACCGCTATCCAGCATGCATCTAGAGTATTAAGTTAAAAACAGAGTAACGCCTTAAGCAAGATGACATGAAGTAGAGGGATAGTTTCATGCAATATGATAAAAACACCATCTTGTTATCCTCGATGGCAACGATACAATACGTGCCTTGCTGCCCCTTCTGTCACTGGGAAAGGACACCGCAAGATCGAACCCAAAGCTAAGCATTTCTCCCATGGCAAGAACAACCAATCTAGTAGGCCAAACCAAACTGATAATTCGAAGAGACTTGCAAAGATAACCAATCATACATAATAGAATTCAGAGAGATTCAAATATTATTCATAGATAGACTTGATCATAAACCCACAATTCATCGATCTCAACAAACACACCGCAAAAAGAAGATTACATCAAATAGATCTCCACGAGAGAGGGGGAGAACATTGTATTGAGATACAAAAAGAGAGAAGAAGCCATCTAGCTACTAGCTATGGACCCGTAGGTCTGAAATAAACTACTCACACTTCATCGGAGGGGCTTGGATGATGATGTAGAAGCCCTCCGTGATCCATGCCCCCTCCGGTGGAGCTCCGGAACAGGCCCCAAGATAGGATCTCGTGGATACAGAAAGTTGTTGCGGCGGTGGAATTAGGTTTTTGGCTCCGTCCCCGATCGTTTGGGGGTACGTGGATATATATAGGAGGAAGAAGTACGTCGGTGGAGCTTTGAGGGGCCCACGAGGCAGGGGGCGCGCCCTAGGGGGGGGCGCCCCCTACCCTCGTGACCACCTCGTGGCTTTCTTGACGGAGGGTCCAAGTCTCCTGGAACTTATCTGATGAGAAAAATCATGTTTCTGAAGGTTTCATTCCGTTTGGACTCCGTTTGATATTCCTTTTCTTTGAAACCCTAAAATAGGCAAAAAACAACAATTCTGGGCTGGGCCTCCGGTTAATAGGTTAGTCCCAAAAATAATATAAAAGTGGATAATAAAGCCCAATAATGTCTAAAACAGTAGATAATATAGCATGGAGCAATCAAAAATTATAGATACGTTGGAGACGTATCAGCCCTCCACCCTCGTGGGCCCCTCGTGGCTCCCCCGACGTACTTCTTCCGCCTATATATCTCCATATACCCTAAAACGATCGGGGAGCACAATAGATCGGGAGTTCCGCCGCCAGAAGCCTCCGTAGCCACCGAAAACCAATCTAGACCCGTTCCGGCACCCTGCCGGAGGGGGAATCCCTCTCCGGTGGCCATCTTCATCATCCCGACGCTCTCCATGACGAGGAGGGAGTAGTTCTCCCTGGGACTGAGGGTATGCACCAGTAGCTATGTGTTTGATCTCTCTCTCTCTCTCTCTCGTGTTCTTGATTTGATACGATCTTGATGTATCGCGAGCTTTGTTATTATATTTGGATCCTATGATGTTTCTTCCCCCCTCTACTCTCTTGTAATGGATTGAGTTTCCCCTTTGAAGTTATCTTATCGGATTGAGTCTTTAAAGATTTGAGAACACTTGATGTATGTCTTGCCGTGCGTATCTATGGTGACAATGGGATATCACGTGATTCACTTGATGTATGTTTTGGTGATCAACTTGCGGGTTCCGCCCATGAACCTATGCATAGGGGTTGGCACACGTTTTCGTCGTGATTCTCTGGTAGAAACTTTGGGGCACTCTTTGAGGTTCTATGTGTTGGTTGAATAGATGAATCTGAGATTGTGTGATGCATATCATATAATCGTACCCACGGACACTTGAGGTGACATTGGAGTATCTAGGTGACATTAGGGTTTTGGTTGATTTGTGTCTTAAGGTGTTATTCTAGTACGAACTCTACGGCCGTTTGTGACACTTATAGGAATAGCCCAGCGGATTGATTGGAAAGAATAACTTTGAGGTGGTTACGTACCCTACCATAATCTCTTCGTTTGTTCTCCGCTATTAGTGACTTTGGAGTGACTCTTTGTTGCATGTTTAGGGATAGTTATATGATTCAATTATGTTATTATTGTTGAGAGGACTTGCACTAGTGAAAGTATGAACCCTAGGCCTTGTTTCAACACATTGCAATACTGTTTATGCTCACTTTTATGTTATTTGGTTGCAGGGTTGCTTGAGAGAGACCATCTTCATCCTACGCCTCCTACGGATTGATAAACCTTAGGTCATCCACTTGAGGGAAATTTGCTACTGTCCTACAAACCTCTGCACTTGGAGGCCCAACAACGTCTACAAGAAGAAGGTTGTGTAGTAGACATCATAGATCTCCAAGAAGATCAAGGAGAACTTTGTATTAAGATCCAAAGAGAGAGAAGAAGCCATCTAGCTAATAACTATGGACCCGTAGGTCTGAAGTAATCTACTCACACATCACCGGAGAGGCCATGGAGTTGATGTGGAGGCCCTCTGTGATCGATGCCCCCTCCGGCGGAGCTCCGGAAAAGGCCCCAAGATGGGATCTCTCGGGTACAGAAGGTTGCGGCGGTGGAATTAGGTTTTCGTGGTGCTCCTGGATGTTTGCGGGGTACGTGGACTTATATAGGAGGAAGAATTAGGTCGGTGGAGCAACGAGGGGCCCACGAGGGTGGAGGGCGCACCTAGGGGGGGTAGGCGCGCCCCCCTGCCTCGTGGCCTCCTCGATTGTTTCTTGACGCCCACTCCAAGTCTCCTGGATCACGTTTGTTGATAAAATCACGTTCCCGAAGGTTTCATTCCGTTTGGACTCCGTTTGATATTCCTTTTCTGCGAAACACTGAAATAGGCAAAAAAACAACAATTTGGGCTGGGCCTCCGGTTAATAGGTTAGTCCAAAAAATAATATAAAAGTGTAAAATAAAGCCCATTAACATCCAAAATAGATAATATAATAGCATGGAGCAATCAAAAACTATAGATACGTTGGAGACATATCACGCATCCCCAAGCTTAATTTCTGCTCGTCCTCGAGTAGGTAAATGATAAAAAAGAATTTTTGATGTGGAATGCTTTCTAACACATTTCTCAATGTAATTCTCTTATTTGTGGCATGAATATTCAGATCCGAAAGATTCAAGACAAAAGTTTAATATTGACATAAAAATAATAATACTTCAAGCATACTAACTAAGCAATTATGTCTTCTCAAAATAACATGGCCAAAGAAAGTTATCCCTACAAAATTATATAATCTGGCTATTCTCTATCTTCACCACACAAAGTATTTAAATCATGCACAACCACGCTGACAAGCCAAGCAATTGTTTCATACTTTTGGTGTTCTCAAACTTTTTCAATCTTCACGCAATACATGAGCGTGAGCCATGGACATATCACTACATGTGGAATAGAATGGTGGTTGTGGAGAAGACAAAAAAGGGAGAAGATAGTCTCACATCAACTAGGTGTATCAACGGGCTATGGAGATGCCCATCGATAGATATCAATGTGAGTGAGTAGGGATTGCCATGCAACGGATGCACTAGAGCTATAAGTATATGAAAGCTCAACAAAAGAAACTAAGTGGGTGTGCATCCAACTCGCTTGCTCATGAAGACCTAGGGCATTTTGAGGAAGCCCATCATTGGAATATACAAGCCAAGTTCTATAATGAAAAATTCCCACTAGTATATGAAAGTGATAACATAAGAGACTCTCTATCATGAAGATCATGGTGCTACTTTGAAGCACAAGTGTGGAAAAAGAATAGTAGCATTGTCCCTTCTCTCCTTTTTCTCTCATTTTTTTATTTGGGCCTTTTCTCTTTTTTTAATGGCCTCTTTTTTATTCGTCCGGAGTCTCATCCCGACTTGTGGGGGAATCATAGTCTCCATCATCCTTTCCTCACTTGGGACAATGCTCTAATAATGATGATCATCACACTTTTATTTACTTTACAACTCAAGAATTACAACTCGATACTTAGAACAAAGTATGACTCTATGTGAATGCCTCCGGCGGTGTACCGGGATGTCCAATGATTCATGGTGACATGTATGAAATAATTATGAATGGTGGCTTTGCCACAAATACGATGTCAACTACATGATCTTGCAAGCAATATGACAATGATGAAGCATGTCATAAAAAATGGAACAGTGGAAAGTTGCATGGCAATATATCTTGGAATGGCTATGGAAATTCCATAATAGGTAGGTATGGTGGCTGTTTTGAGGAAGGTATATGGTGGGTTTATGGTACCGGCGAAAGTTGCGCGGTACTAGAGAGGCTAGCAATGGTGGAAGGGTGGGAGTGCGTATGATCCATGGACTCAACATTAGTCATAAAGAACTCATATACTTGTTGCAAAAATCTATTAGTTATCGAAACAAAGTATTACGCGCATTCTCCTAGGGGGGATAGATTGGTAGGAAAAGACCATCGCTCGTCCCCGACCGCCACTCATAAGGAAGACAATCAATAAATAAATCATGCTCCAACTTCATCGCATAACGGTTCACCATACATGCATGCTACAGGAATCACAAACTTCAACACAAGTATTTCTCAAATTCACAACTACTCAACTAGCATGACTCTAATATCACCATCTCCATATCTCAAAACAATTATCAAGCATCAAACTTTTCATAGTATTCAACACACTCATAAGATTTTTTATTATCTTTTATTCTTCCTAAAAGTAATTTCCATGTTGTTATAAAGGACTCTCAAAATAATATAAGTGAAGCATGAGAGAACAATAATTTCTATAAAACAAATCCACCACCGTGCTCTAAAAGATATAAGTGAAGCACTAGAGCAAAAACTATATAGCTCAAAAGATATAAGTGAAGCGCATAGAGTATTCTAATAAATTCCGAAGCATGTGTCTCTCTCTCAAAAGGTGTGTACAGAAAGGATGATTGTGGTAAACTAAAAAACAAAGACTCAAATCATACAAGACACTCCAAGCAAAACAAATATCATGTGGTGAATAAAAATATAGCTCCAAGTAAAGTTACTGATAGACGAAGACGAAAGAGGGGATGCCTTCCGGGGCATCCCCAAGCTTTGGATTTTTGGTGTCCTTAGATTACCTTAGGGTGCCATGGGAATCCACAATCTTAGTCTCTTGCCACTCCTTGTTCCATAATCCATCGAATCTGTACCAAAAACTTGAAAACTTCACAACACAAAACTCAAAATAGAAAATCTCGTGAGCTCCGTTAGCGAAATAAAACAAAACACCACTTCAAGGTACTGTAATGAACTCATTCTTGATTTATATTGGTGCTAAACCTACTGTATTCCAACTTCTCTATTGTTTATAAACTATTTTACTAGCCATAGATTCATCAAAATAAGCAAGCAACACATGAAAAACAGAATCTGTCAAAAACAGAACAGTCTGTAGTAATCAGTAGCTAACGCAAACTTCTGGAACCCCAAAAATTCTAAAATAGATTTCTGGACGTGAGGAATTTATCTATTAATCATCTGCAAAAAGAATTAACTAAATATCACTTTCCAAATAAAAATGGCAGCAATTCTCGTGAGCGCTAAAGTTTATGTTTTTTTACAGCAAGATTAAAAAGACTTTCCCCAAGTCTTCCCAACGGTTCTACTTGGCACAAACACTAATTAAACACAAAAAACACAACCAAAACAGAGGATAGATAAATTATTTATTACTAAACAGGAGCAAAAAGGAAGTAATAAAAATAAAATTGGGTTGCCTCCCAACAAGCGCTATCGTTTAACGCCCCTAGCTAGGCATAAAAGCAAGGATAGATCTAGGTATTGCCATCTTTGGTATGCAATCCATAAGTGGCTCTCATAATAGATTCATAAGGTAATTTAATTTTCTTTCTAGGAAAGTGTTTCATGCCTTTCCTTAATGAAAATTGAAATTTAATATTCCCTTCCTTCATATCAATAATTGCACCAATCATTCTAAGGAAAGGTCTACCAATAATAATATGACATGAAGGATTGCAACCTATATCAAGAACAATGAAATCTACGGGCACATAGTTCCTATTTGAAAAAATAAGAACATCATTAATTCTTCACATAGGTTTCTTAATAGTGGCATCCGCAAGGTGTAAGTTTAAAGAGCAATCATCAAAATAGTGGAAACCTAACAAATCACATAAAGTTTTCGGAATCATGGAAACACTAGCACCCAAATCACACAAAGCATAGCACTCATGATCTTTAATTTTAATTTTTATTGTAGGTTCTCACTCATCATAAAGTTTTCTAGGGATAGAAACTTCCAACTCAAGTTTTTCTTCATAAGATTGCATCAAAGCATCAACGATATGTTTAGTAAAAGCTTTATTTTGACTATAAGCATGAGGAGAATTTAGCACGGATTGCAACAAGGAAATAGAATCTACCAAAGAAAAATTATCATAATTAAATTCCTTGAAATCCAAGATAGTGGGTTCATGGGTATCTAAAGTTTTAACTTCTTCAATCCCACTTTAATCAATTTTAGCATCAAGATCTAAAAACTCCAAATTTTTAGAACGCCTTCTAGGTAAAGGTGGCTCATCTTCAGTCACATCATTATCAAGATTCATATTGCAAAACAAAGATTTAATAGGGGAGACATCAATAACTTTTAGATCTTCATCTTTATTATCATGAAAACTAGAATAACACGCTCTCACAAAGCAATATTTCTTAGCACGCATCCTAGCGATTCTTTCTTTGCACTCATCAATGGAAATTCTCATGGCTTTGAGAGACTCATTGATATCATGCGTAGGTGGAATAGATCTAAGTTTCAAAGAATCAACATCAAGAGAAATTCTATCAACGTTCCTAGCCAATTCATCAATCTTAAGCAATTTTTCTTCAATCAAAGCATTGAAACTCTTTTGCAAAGTAATAAATTCTTTAATATTAAATTCAAAATCAGAGGGCATATTATTATAATTTCCATAAGAATTGTTGTAGGAATTACCATAATTATTAGAGGAATTACTAGGAAACGGCCTAGGATTAAAATTACCTCTATACGCGTTATTACCAAAATTGTTCCTACCAACAAAATTCACATCCATAGATTCATTATTATTCTCAATCAAAGTAGACAAAGGCATATCGTTAGGATCAGTAGGAGCACTCTTATTAGCAAACAATTTCATAAGTTCATCCATCTTTCCACTCAAAACATTAATTTCTTCTATCGCATGCACTTTTTTATTAGTAGATCTTTCGGTGTGCCATTGAGAATAATTAACCATAATATTATCTAGGAGTTTAGTAGCTTCTCATAAAGTGATTTCCATAAAAGTGCCTCCCGCGGCCGAATCTAAAAGATTTCTAGAAGCAAAATTCAATCCGGCATAAATTTTTTGTATAATCATCCAAAGATTCAAACCATGTGTAGGGCAATTACATATCATTAATTTCATCCTCTCCCAAGCTTGTGCAACATGTTATTGATCAAGTTGCTTAAAATTCATAATATCGTTTCTAAGAGAGATGATCTTAGCGGGAGGAAAATACTTAGAGGTAAAAGCATCTTTGCACTTATTCCATGAATCAATACTATTTTTAGGCAAAGACGAAAGCCAAGCATTAGCACGATCTCTAAGCGAAAACGGAAATAGCTTAAGTTTAACAATATCATTATCCACATCTTTCTTCTTTTGCATATCACACAAATCAACAAAGTTGTTTAGATGGGTAGCGGCATCTTCACTAGGAAGGCCGGAAAATGGATGTTTCATGACAAGATTCAGCAAAGCAGCATTAATTTCACAAGATTTAGTATCGGTAATAGGAGCAATTGGAGTGCTAATAAAATCATTGTTGTTGGTATTGGTAAAGTCACACAATTTAGTATTATATTGATCCATCATGACAAGCAAGAAATCCAACACACAAGCAAACAAGAAACGGGCAAAAGAGGAAAATTGGGAAAGAGGAGGAGAAGGGAAAGAGAGGGCGAAAGGAAAAGAGGGCGAATAAAACGGCAAGGGTGAAGTGGGGGAGAGGAAAACAAGAGGCAAATGGCAAATAATGTAATGCGGGGGATAAGAGTTTGTGATGGGTACTTGGTATGTCTTGACTTGCAACGGCGCCAAAAATGACTCGTTGTCCGGAGTCAAATCTTGAGTTGACTTGGCACGAATCTCCCCGGCAACGGCGCCAGAAATCCTTCTTGCTACCTCTTGAGCACTGTGTTGGTTTTTCCTTGAAGAGGAAAGGGTGATGCAGTAAAGTAGCGTAAGTATTTCCCTCTGTTTTTGAGAACCAATATATCAATCCAGTAGGAGATCACACTTAAGTCCCAAGCACCTACACAAACAAATAAGAACCACGCAACCAACGCGATAAAGGGGATGTCAATCCCTTCACGTTCACTTACGAGAGTGAGATCTGATAGATATGATAAGATAATATTTTTGGTATTTTTATGATAAAGAGAAATAAAGATGCAAAGTAAAATAAATGGAAATAGAAATAACTAAGTGTTGGAAGATTAATGTGATGGAAGATAGACCCGGGGGCCATAGGTTTCACTAGTGGCTTCTCTCGAGAGCATAAGTATTACGGTGGGTAAACAAATTACTGTCGAGCAATTGATAGAATTGAGCATAGTTATGAGAATATCTAGGTATGATCATGTATATAGGCATCACGTCCGAGACAAGTAGACCGAAACGATTCTGCATCTACTACTATTACTCCACACATCGACCGCTATCCAGCATGCATCTAGAGTATTAAGTTCATAAGAACATAGTAATGCTTTAAGTAAGATGACATGATATAGAGGGATAAACTCATGCAATATGATATAAACCCCACCTTTTTATCCTCGATGGCAACAATACAATACGTGTCGTTTCCCTTTCTGTCACTGGGATCGAGCACCGCAAGCTTGAACCCAAAGCTAAGCACTTCTCCCATTGCAAGAAAGATCAATCTAGTAGGAAAAACCAAACTGATAATTCGAAGAGACTTGCAAAGATAACCAATCATACATAAAAGAATTCAGAGGAGATTCAAATATTGTTCATAGATAAACTTGATAATAAACCCACAATACATCGGATCTCGACAAACAAACCGCAAAAGAAGATTACATCGAATAGATCTCCAAGAAGATCGAGGAGAACTTTGTATTGAGATCCAAAGAGAGAGAAGAAGCTATCTAGCTAATAACTATGGACCCGTAGGTCTGAAATAAACTATTCACACATCACCGGAGAGGCCATGGAGTTGATGTAGAGGCCCTCCGTGATCGATGCCCCCTCCGGCGGAGCTCCGAAAAAGGCCCCAAGATGGGATCTCTCGGGTACATAAGGTTGCGGCGGTGGAATTTGGTTTTCGTGGTGCTCCTGGATGTTTGCGGGGTATGTGGACTTATATAGGAGGAAGAAGTAGGTCGGTGGAGCAACGAGGGGCCCACGAGGGTGGAGGGCGCGCCCAGGGGGTAGGCGCGCCCCCTGCCTCGTGGCCTCCTTGATTGTTTCTTGACGCCCACTCCAAGTCTCCTGGATCACGTTTGTTGAGAAAATCACGTTCCCAAAGGTTTCATTCCGTTTGGACTCCGTTTGATATTCCTTTTCTGCGAAACACTGAAAAGGCAAAAAATCAGCAATTTGGGCTGGGCCTCCGGTTAATAGGTTAGTCCGAAAAATAATATAAAAGTGTAAAATAAAGCCCATTAACATCCAAAATAGATAATATAATAGCATGGAGCAATCAAAAATTATAGATACATTGGAGACGCATCAGCATGCGGCCTACCCTGGCCGGCCCCTCTCTCGCTCCACTAAGGCCCAACAAGGCCCATTAACCCTCGGGGGGTTCCGGTAACCCCTCCGGCATTTCGGTAAAATCCCGATTTCACCCGAAACTCTTCCGATGTCCAAATGTAGGCTTCCAATATATCAATCTTCATGTCTCGACCATTTCGAGACTCCTCGTCATGTCCGTGATCATATCCGGGACTCTGAACTACCTTCGGTACATCAAAACATATAAACTCATAATACCGATCGTCACAGAACTTTAAGCGTGCGGACCCTATGGGTTCGAGAACTATGTAGACATGACCGAGACATGTCTCCGGTCAATTACCAATAGCGGAACCTGGATGCTCATATTGGTTCCTACATATTCTACGAAGACCTTTATCGGTCAAACCGCATAACAATATACGTTGTTCCCTTTGTCATCAGTATGTTACTTGCCCGAGATTCGATCGTCGGTATCTCAATACCTAGCTCAATCTTGTTACCGACAAGTCTCTTTACTCGTTCTGTAATGCATCATCCCGTAACTAACTTATTAGTCACATTGCTTGCAAGGCTTATTATGATGTGCATTACCGAGAGGGCCCAAAGATACCTCTCCAACAATCGGAGTGACAAATCCTAATCTCGATCTATGCCAACTCAACAAGTACCATCGGAGACACCTGTAGAGCACCTTTATAATCACCCAGTTACATTGTGATGTTTGGTAGCACACAAAGTGTTCCTCTGGTAATCGGGAGTTGAATAATCTCATAGTCATAGGAACATGTATAAGTCATGAAGAAAGCAATAGCAGCAAACTAAACGATCAAGTGCTAAGCTAACAGAATGGGTCAAGTCAATCACATCATTATCCTAATGATGTGATCCCGTTTATCAAATGACAACTCATGTCTATGGTTAGGAAACATAACCATCTTTGATTAATGAGCTAGTTAAGTAGAGGCATACTAGTGACACTATGTTTGTCTATGTATTCACACAAGTATTATGTTTCTGGTTAATATAATTCTAGCATGAAAAATAAACATTTATCATGATATGAGGAAATAAATAATAACCTTATTATTGCCTCTAGGGCATATTTCCTTCAGTCTCCCACTTGCACTAGAGTCAATAATCTAGATTACACAGTAATGATTCTAACACCCATGGAGTCTTGGTGTTGATCATGTTTTGCTCCTGGAAGAGGCTTAGTCAGCGGGTCTGCAACATTCAGATCCATATGTATCTTGCATATCTCTATGTCTCCCATCTGGACTTGATCCCGGATGGAATTGAAGCGTCTCTTGATGTGCTTGGTCCTCTTGTGAAATCTGGATTCCATTGCCAAGGCAATTGCACCAGTATTGTCACAAAAGATTTTCATTGGACCCGATGCACTAGGTATGACACCTAGATCGGATATGAACTCCTTCATCTAGACTCCTTCATTTGCTACTTCTGAAGAAGCTATTTACTCCGCTTCACACATAGATCCGGCCACGATGCTTTGTTTAGAACTTCTCCAACTGACAACTCCACCGTTCAATATAAACACGTATCCAGTTTGCGATTTTAGAATCGTCCGGATCAGTGTCAAAGCTTGCATCAACGTAACCATTTACAATGAGCTCTTTGTCACCTCCATAAATGAGAAACATACCCTTAGTCCTTTTTAGGTATTTCAGGATGTTCTTGACCACTGTCCAGTGATCCACTCCTGGATTACTTTGGTACCCCCTGCTAGACTAATAGGAAGACACACATCAGGTCTGGTACACATCATTGCATACATGATAGAGCCTATGGTTGAAGCATAGGGAACACATTTCATTTCCTCTCTATCTTCTGCAGTGGTCGGGCATTGAGTCTTACTCAACTTCACACCTTGTAACACAAGCAAGAACCCTTTCTTAGCTTGATCCATTTTGAACTTCTTCAAAACTTTATCAAGGTGTCATCTCAACGGATTTTGATGGTGCCCTATTTAACATGAATGCAGCCATCTCTAAAGCATAACCCCAAAATGATAGCGGTAAATCAGTAAGAGACATCATAGATTGCACCATATCTAGTAAACTACGATTACGACGTTCGGACACACCATTACGCTGTGGTGTTTCGGGTGGCGTGAGTTGCGAAACTATTCTGCATTGTTTCAAATGTAGACCAAACTCGTAACTCAAATATTCTCCTCCACGATCAGATCGTAGAAACTTTATTTTCTTGTTACGATGATTTTCCACTTCACTCTGAAATTCTTTGAACTTTTCAAATGTTTCAGACTTATGTTTCATTAAGTAGATATACCCATATCTGCTCAAATCATCTGTGAAGGTGAGAAAATAACGATACCCACCGCGAGCTTCAAAATTCATTGGACCACATACATCAGTATGTATGATTTCCAATAAATCTGTTGCTCGCTCCATTGTTTCGGACAATGGCATTTTAGCCATCTTGCCCATGAGGCATGGTTCGCAAGTACCAAGTGATTCATAATCAAGTGATTCCATAAGTCCACCAGTATGGAGTTTCTTCATGCGCTTTACACCAATATGACCCAAACGACAGTGCCACAAATAAGTTGCACTATCATTATCAACTCTGCATCTTTTGTCTTCAATATTATGAATATGTGTATCACTACTATCGAGATTCAACACAAATAGACCACTCTTCAAGGGTGCATGACCATAAAAGATATTACTCATATAAATAGAACAACCATTATTCTCAGATTTAAATGAATAACCGTCTCACATCAAACAAGATCCAGATATAATGTTCATGCTTAATGCTGGCACCAAATAACAATTATTTAGGTCTAAAACTAATCCCGAAGGTAGATGTAGAGGTAGCGCGCCGACGACGATCACATCGACTTTGGAACCATTTCCCACGCGCATCGTCACCTCGTCCTTAGCCAGTCTTCGCTTGATTCGTAGTCCCTATTTCGAGTTGCAAATATTAGCAACAAAACCAGTATCAAATACCAAGGTGCTACTGTGAGCTCTAGTAAGGTACACATCAATAACATGTATATCACATATACCTTTGTTCACCTTGCCATCCTTCTTATCCGCCAAATACTTGGGGCAGTTCCGCTTCTAGTGACCAGTCTGTTTGCAGTAGAAGCACTCAGTCTCAGGCTTAGGTCCAGACTTGGGTTTCTTCTCCTGAGCAGCATCTTGTTTGCCAATTTTCTTGAAGTTCCCCTTCTTCTTCCCTTTACCATTTTTCTTGAAACTGGTGGTCTTGTTGACCATCAACACTTGATGCTCCTTCTTGATTTCTACCTCCGCTGCCTTTAGCATTGCGAAGAGCTCGGGAATTGTCTTATTCATCCCTTGCATATTATAGTTCATCACGAAGCTCTTGTAGCTTGGTGGCACTGATTGAAGAACTCTGTCAATGACACTATCAACAAGAAGATTAACTCCCAGTTGAGTCAAGTGGTTATGATACCCAGACATTTGGAGTATATGTTCACTGACAGAACTGTTCTCCTCCATCTTGCAGCTGTAGAACCTATTGGAGACTTCATATCTCTCAATCCAGGCATTTGCTTGAAATATTAACTTCAACTCCTGGAACATCTCATATGCTCCATGACGTTCAAAACGACGTTGAAGTCCCGGTTCTAAGCTGTAAAACATGGCACACTGAACTATCGAGTAGTCATCAGCTTTACTCTGCCAGAAGTTCTTAACATCATCAGTAGCATCTGCAGCAGGCCTGGCACCCAGCGGTGCTTCCAGGACGTAATTCTTCTGTGCAGCAATGAGGATAATCCTCAAGTTACGGACCCAGTCCGTGTAATTGCTACCATCATCTTTCAACTTCGCTTTCTCAAGGAACGCATTAAAATTCAATGGAACAACAGCACGGGCCATCTATCTACAATCACATAGACAAGCAAAATACTATTAGGTACTAAGTTCATGATAAATTTAAGTTCAGTTAATCATATTACTTAAGAACTCCCACTTAGATAGATCTCCCTCTAATCATCTAAGTGATCACGTGATCCATATCAACTAAAACATAACCGATCAACACGTGAAATGGAGTAGTTTTCAATGGTGAACATCACTATGTTGATCATATCTACTATATGATTCACGCTTGACCTTTCGGTTTCAGTGTTCCGAGGCCATATCTGCATATGCTAGGCTCGTCAAGTTTAACCCGAGTATTCTACGTGTGCAAAACTGTCTTACACCCGTTTTAGATGAACGTTGAGCTTATCACACCCGATCATCACGTGGTGTTTCGGCACGACAAATTTTGGCAATGGTGCATACTCAGGGAGAACACTTTTCCCTTGAAATTTAGTGAGAGATCATCTTATAATGCTACCGTCAAACAAAGAAAAATAAGATGCATAAAGGATAAACATCACATGCAATCAATATAAGTGATATGATATGGCCATCATCATCTTGTGCCTTTGATCTCCATCTCCAAAGCACCGTCATGATCACCATCATCACTGGCGCGACACCTTGATCTCCATCGTAGCATCGTTGTCGTCTCGCCATCTATTGCTTCTACGACTATCGCTACTGCTTAGTGATAAAGTAAAGCAATTACAGGGCGATTGCATTGCATACAATAAAGCGACAACCATATGGCTCCTGCCAGTTGCTGATAACTCCGTTACAAAACATGACCATCTCATACAATAAATATAGCATCATGTCTTGACCATATCACATCACAACATGACCTACAAAAACAAGTTAGATGTTCTCTACTTTGTTGTTGCAAGTTTTACGTGGCTGCTACGGGCTGAGCAAGAACCGTTCTTACCTACGCATCAAAACCACAACGATAGTTCGTCAAGTTAGTGCTGTTTTAACCTTCGCAAGGACCGGGCGTAGCCACACTCGGTTCAACTAAAGTTGGAGAAACTAACACCCGCCAGCCACCTATGTGCAAAGCACGTCGGTAGAACCAGTCTCGCGTAAGCGTACACGTAATGTCGGTCCGGGCCGCTTCATCCAACAATACCGCCGAACCAAAGTATGACATGCTGGTAAGCAGTATGACTTGTATCGCCCACAACTCACTTGTGTTCTACTCGTGCATATAACATCTACGCAATAACCTGGCTCGGATGCCACTGTTGGGGAACGTAGTAATTTCAAAAAAATTCCTACGCACACGCAAGATCATGGTGATGCATAGCAAAGAGAGGGGAGAGTGTCGTCCACGTAACCTCGTAGACCGTTAAGCAGAAGCGTTATGACAACGTGGTTGATGTAGTCATACGTCTTCACGATCGACCGATCCTCAGTACCGAACGTACGCCACCTCCGCGTTCAGCACACGTTCATCTCGGTGACGTCCCGTGAACTCATGATCCAGTAGAGCTCGAGGAAGAGTTTCGTCAGCACGACGGCGTGGTGACAATGTTGATGAAGCTACCGTCGCAGGGCTTCGCCTAAGCACCGCTACATTATGACCAAGGTGGATTATGGTGGAGGGGGGCACCGCACACGGCTGGGAGAGATGAATGATGAACTTGTGTGTCTAGAGGTGCCCCCTGCCCCCATATATAAAGGAGCAAGGGGGGAGGCCAGCCGGCCCTAGAGGGCGCGCCAGGAGGAGGAATCCTCCTCCTCGTAGGAGTAGGATTCCCCTCTTTCCTACTCCTACTAGGAGGGGAAAGGAAGGGGGAGAAGGAGAAGGAAAGGGGCCGCCTCCCCCCTTTCCTAGTCCAATTCAGACCAGAGGGGGAGGGGGCGCGCGGCCTGATCTGGACGGCCCCTCTCTCTCTCCACTAGGGCCCAACAAGGCCCATTAACCCCCGGGGGTTCCGGTAACCCCTCCGGCATTCCGGTAAAATCCCGATTTCACCTGAAACTCTTCCGATGTCCAAATTTAGGCTTCCAATATATCAATCTTCATGTCTTGACAATTTCGAGACTCCTCGTCATGTCCGTGATCATATCCGGGACTCCGAACTACCTTCCGTACATCAAAACATATAAACTCATAATACCGATCGTCACAGAACTTTAAGCATGCGGACCCTACGGGTTCAAGAACTATGTAGACATGACCAAGACATGTCTCCGGTCAATAACCAATAGCGGAACCTGGATGCTCATATTGGTTCCGACATATTCTACGAAGATCTTTATCGGTCAAACCGCATAACAATATACGTTGTTCCCTTTGTCATCGGTATGTTACTTGCCCGAGATTCGGTCGTCGGTATCTCAATACCTAGCTCAATATCGTTACCGGAAAGTCTCTTTACTCGTTCTGTAATGCATCATCCCGTAACTAACTTATTAGTCACATTGCTTGCAAGGCTTATTATGATGTGCATTACCGAGAGGGCCCAGAGATACCTCTCCGACAATCGGAGTGACAAATCCTAATCTTGATCTATGCCAACTCAACAAGTACCATCGGAGACACCTGTAGAGCACCTTTATAATCACCCAGTTACGTTGTGACATTTGGTAGCACACAAAGTGTTCCTCCGGTAATCGGGAGTTGCATAATCTCATAGTCATAGGAACATGTATAAGTCATGAAGAAAGCAATAGCAGTAAACTAAACGATCAAGTGCTAAGCTAACAGAATGGGTCAAGTCAATCACATCATTCTCCTAATGATGTGATCCCGTTTATCAAATGACAACTCATGTCTATGGTTAGGAAACATAACCATCTTTGATTAATGAGCTAGTCAAGTAGAGGCATACTAGTGACACTCTGTTTGTCTATGTATTCACACAAGTATTATGTTTCCGGTTAATACAATTCTAGCATGAATAATAAACATTTATCATGATATGATATGAGGAAATAAATAATAACTTTATTATTGCCTCTAGGGCATATTTCCTTCAGTAGTAGCAGACACCGTCCAGTCGGCTCACAGCCCAAGATCGCCTCTGCAGCGTGAGGGCCGAGGGCATCGTAAAGAGCAGTACCTGGGTCGGAACCACGAGCAATATGATCATCGGTTCAGCCGTGAGGACCGCCGTCGATTGCCTACGCCCCCTCCGAGGGGCGGATCCTATGCACCCCGACAATACGATGACATGCGTCTGTATGGTGACGAGCGAAGACTTCTAGTCGACCCCAGAGAACCCATATTTGATGCAAGGTCAATTTTGGTACAGGGTCTGGTCGACCGGAACAGAGCCCAAAGATAAGGACAAGACAGAGATCGCCCAACGAGTAGCCGAGTGCATGTTTCTGGGCCTGAGTGTTTCAGCAGAGCCATCAGGGTCGCAGAAATCCCTCCCAACTTCAGGTTGGCGACTGAAGTAAGTAAGTTTACCGGTGAATCCAAGCCTGACATCTGGCTGGAAGACTACCGAGTGGATGTGTAGATTGGTGGTGGTAATGATGATGTATCCACGAAACATCTTCCTCTGATGTTGGAAGGTTCAGCCAGGGCTTGGATGAATCAGTTGGCTCCTGGCAGTATATTCAGTTGGGAAGAGTTGGCCTGAGTGTTTGTCTGGACATTCGAGGGCACTTGCAAGCGGCCTGCAGGGCTGACAGAATTGCAGCATTGTGTTCAGAAACCGAATGAAACTTTGAGAGATTACATCCAGAGATGGACCAATTTGCATCACACAGTGGAAAATGTGTCGCAAAACCAGGCAGTTTGCGCCTTCAAGGAGGGCGTTCGGTACAGAGAGCTAAACCTGAAATTCAGTTGGACAGGAGATATGACTATGGCCCGAATGATGTAAATAGCCACTCGGTACGCTAATAGCAAAGAAGAGGACCGACTCCGCAGTGGCAAGAACAAACCAGTCGCCCAGGACACCGGAGGAGGAAATTCCAATGGAAGCAAAAGCGTAAAGCTGAACCAGCAAATCTAGGGGAAGCTGCAGTTGTGACCCAAGGAAAATTCAAAGGAAAGCCTAAGGGGTTGTGGGTCCCTAAGAAGGTGAAGGATCAAGCATGGAATGATGTGCTAGATTTGTCGTGTCATATACATGATACGTCACCAACGTATCTATAATTTTTTTATTATTCCATGCTATTGTATTACCTGTTTTGGATGTTTAATGGGCTTTAATATGCACTTTTATATTATTTTTGGGACTAACCTATTAACCGGAGGCCCAGTGCTAGTTTCTATTTTTTGCCTATTTCAGTGTTTCGCAGAAAAGGAATATCAAACAGAATCCAAACGGAACGAAACCTTCGCGAGGATCTTTCTTGGAACAAACGCAATTCAGGAGACTTGGAGTGGAAGTCAGAGACGTAACGAGGCGGCCACGAGGTAGAAGGACACACTCAGGGGGGTAGGCACACCCCCACCCTCGTGGGCCCCTCGTAGCTCCACCGACGTACTTCTTTCGCCTATATATATACAATTATACCCTAAAAACATCCAGGGGAGCCATGAAACCACTTTTCCACTGCCGCAACCTTCTGTACCCATGAGATCCCATCTGGGGACCTTTTCCGACGATCTGCCGGAGGGGGATTCGATCACAGAGGGCTTCTACATCAACACCATAGGCTCTCCGATGATGTGTGAGTAGTTTACCACAGACCTTCGGGTCCATAGTTATTAGCTAGATGGCTTCTTATCTCTCTTTGGTTCGTAATACAAAGTTCTCCTCGATGTTCTTAGAGATCTATTCGATGTAATATTCTTTTGCGGTGTGTTTGCTGATATCCAATGAATTGTGGATTTATGATCAAGTTTATCTATGAACAATATTTGGTTTTTCTTTGAATTCTTATATGCATGAATTGATATCTTTGCAAGTCTCTTCGAATTATCGGTTTAGTCTGGCCTACTAGATTGATCTTTCTTGCAATGGGAGAAGTGCTTAGCTGTGGGTTCAATCTTGCGGAATCCTTTCCCAGTGAAAGTAGGGGCAGCAAGGCACGCATTGTCTTGTTGCCATCGAGGATAAAAGGATGGGGTTTATATCATGTTGCTTGAGTTTATCCCTCTACATCATGTCATCTTGCCTAAAGCATTACTCTATTCTTATAAACTTAATACTCTAGATGCATGCTGGATAGTGGTCGATGTGTGGAGTAATAGTAGTAGATGCAGAATCGTTTCGGTCTACTTAACACGGACGTGATGCCTATATTTCATAATCATGCCTAGATATTCTCATAACTGTGCGCTTTTCTATCCATTGATCGATAATAATTTGTTCACCCACCGTAATACATGCTATGATGAGAGAAGCCACTAGTGAAACCTATGGCCCCCGGGTCTATTTTATATCATATAAGTTTTCGATCTACAATTCTAGTTTACTATTTATTTTATGTTGCAATCTTTACTTTTCAATCTATACAAAAAATACCAAAAATATTTATCTTATTATCTTTATCAGATCTCACTTTTGCAAGTGACCGTGAAGGGATTGACAACCCCTTTATCGCGTTGGTTGCAAGGTTCTTGATTGTTTGTGCAGGTACTAGGAGACTTGCGTGTAGTCTCCTACTGGATTGGTACATTGGTTCTCAAAAACTGAGGGAAATACTTACGCTACTTTGCTGCATCACCCTTTCCTCTTCAAGGGAAAACCAACGCATGCTCAAGAGGTAGCAATAAGGATTTCTGGCGCCGTTGCCGGGGAGATCTACGCTCAAGTCAAGACATACCAAGTACCCATCACAAACTCTTCTCCCTCGCATTACATTATTTGCCATTTGCCTCTTGTTTTCGTCTCCCCCACTCCACCTTTACCGTTTTATTCGCCCCTTTTCCGTTCACCTCTTTTCGCTCGCTTCTTGTGTGATTGTGTGTTGGATTGATTGTTTGTCACGATGGCTCAAGATAATACTAAATTATGTGACTTTTCCAATACCAACAACAATGATTTTATTAGCACTCCGATTGCTCCTATTACCGATGCTGAATCTTGTGAAATTAATGATGCTTTGTTAAATCTTGTCATGAAAGATCAATTTTCTAGCCTTCCTAGTGAAGATGCCGCTACCCATCTAAACAACTTTGTTGATTTGTGTGATATGCAAAAGAAGATAGATGTGGATAATGATATTGTTAAATTGAAGCTATTTCCATTTTCTCTTAGAGATCGTGCTAAAACTTGGTTCTCTTCTTTGCCTAAAAATAGTATTGATTCATGGAATAAGTGCAAAGATGCTTTTATCTCTAAGTATTTTCCTCCCGCTAAGATCATCTCTCTTAGAAACGATATTATGAATTTTAAGCAACTTGATCATGAGCATGTTGCACAAGCTTGGGAGAGGATGAAATTAATGATACGTCCTACACATGGTTTGAATTTATGGATGATTATACAAAAAATTTATGCCGGATTGAATTTTGCTTCTAGAAATCTTTTAGATTCGCCCGCGGGAGGCACTTTTATGGAAATCACTTTAGGAGAAGCTACTAAACTCCTAGATAATATTATGGTTAATTATTCTCAATGGCATACTGAAAGATCCACTAGTAAAAAGGTTCATGCGATTGAAGAGATTAATGTTTTGAGTGGAAAGATGGATGAACTTATGAAATTGTTTGCTAAAAAGAGTGTTTCTTATGATCCTAATGATATTCATTTGTCCACTTTGATTGAGAATAATAATGAATCTATGGATGTGAATTTTGTTGGTAGGAACAATTTTGGTAACAACACTTATAGAGGAAACTTTAATTCTAGGACGTTCCCTAGTAATTCCTCTAATAATTATGGTAGTTCCTACAACAAATCTTATGGAAATTTTAATAAGATTTCCTCTGATTTTGAGACTAGTGTTAAAGAATTTATGAATTCGCAAAAGAATTTCAATGCTTTGACTGAAGAAATATTGCTTAAAATTGACGAGTTGGCTAGGAACATGGATATAATTTCTCTTGATGTTGATTCTTTGCAACTTAGATCTATTTCACCTAAGCATGATATCAATGAGTCTCTCAAGGCTATGAGAATTTCCATTGATGAGTGCAAAGAAAGAACCGCTAGGATGCGTGCTAAAAAGATTGCTTTGTGAAAGCGTGTTCTTCTAGTTTTCATGATAATAATGATATAGATCTAAAAGTGATTGATGTGTCTCCTATTAAATCTTTGTTTTCCAATATGAATCTTGATAAAGATGGGACTGGAGATGAGTCAACTTTATTTAAAAGGCGTCCCAATGATTCGGAGTTTCTAGATCTTGATGCTAAAATTAATAAAAGTGGGATTGAAGTGGTCAAAACTTTACATAGCAATGAACCCACCATTTTGGATTTCAAGGAATTTAATTATGATAATTGCTCTTTGATAGAGTGTATTTCCTTGTTGCAACCCGTGTTAAATTCTCCTCATGCTTATGATCAAAATAAGGCTTTTAGTAAACATATCATTGATGCTTTAATGCAATCTTATGAAGAATTAAAAGCTTGAACTAGAAGTTTCTATCCCTAGAAAACTTCGTGATGAGTGGTATCCTACTATTAAAATTAAGATTAAAGATCATGAATGCTATGCTTTATGTGATTTGGGTGCTAGTGTTTCCACGATTCCAAAAACTTTGTGTGATCTGTTAGGTTTCCGTGAACTTGATGATTGTTCTTTAAATTTGCACCTTGCGGATTCCACCATTAAGAAACCTATGGGAAGAATTAATGATGTTCTTATTGTTGCAAATAGGAATTATTTTCCCGTAGATTTCATTGTTCTTGATATAGATTGCAATCCTACATGTCCTATTATTCTTGGTAGACCTTTCCTTAGAACGATTGGTGCAATTATTGACATGAAAGAAGGAAATATTAGATTCCAATTTCTGTTAAGGAAAGGCATGGAACACTTTCCTAGAAAGAAAATTAAATTACCTTATGAATCTATTATGAGAGCCACTTATGGATTGCATACCAAAGATGACAATACCTAGATCTATTCTTGCTTTTATGCCTAGCTAGGGGCGTTAAACGATAGCGCTTATTGGGAGGCAACCCAATTTTATTTTTGTTCCTGTTTAGTAATAAATAAATCATCTATCCTCTGTTATGATTGTGTTTTTATGTTTTAATTAGTGTTTGTGCCAAGTAAAGCCTTTAGGATCTTCTTGGGTGATTGTTGTTTGATCTTACTGAAAAAACAGAAAGTATGCACTCACGAGAATAATTTTCATTTTTTACCAGAGAGCGATAAAATACCAATTCCAACTGCAGTAGATCAATATTCAAATTATTTAGGTCGCCCTAAGTTTTCAGAATTTTGGAGTTATATAAGTATTCGGAACCTCCAGATTGCTACAGACTGTTTTGTTTTTGACAGATTCTGTTTTTCGTGTGTTGTTTGCTTATTTTGATGAATCTATGGCTAGTATCGGGGGGTATGAACCATACAGAAGTTGGAATACATTAGTTTTAACACCAATATAAATAAATAATGAGTTCATTATAGTACCTTAAAGTGGTGGTTTGTTTTCTTATACTAACGGAGCTCATGAGATTTTCTGTTGAGTTTTGTGTTGTGAAGTTTTCAAGTTTTTGGGTAAAGATTTGATGGATTTTGGAACGAGGTGTGGCAAGGGCCTAAGCTAAGGGATGCCCAAGGCACCCAAGGTATAATTCAAGGACAACCAAAAGCCTAAGCTTGGGGATGCCCTGGAAGGTATCCCCTCTTTCGTCTTCGTCTATCGGTAACTTTACTTGAGGCTATATTTTTATTCGCCACATGATATGTGTTTTGCTTGGAGCATCTTGTATGATTTGAGTATTTGCTTTTTAGTTTACCACAATCATACTTGCTGTACACACCTTTTGGGAGAGATACTATGAATCAGAGCTTATTAGAATACTCTATGTGCTTCACTTATATCTTTTGAGCTAGATAATTTTTCTCTAGTGCTTCACTTATATCTTTTTAGAGCACGGTGGTGGTTCTATTTTATAGAAATTATTGATCTCTCATGCTTCACTTATATTATTTTGAGAGTATTTTAGTACAGCATGGTAGTTTGCTTTGGTTATGAAATTAGTCCTAATATGATAGGCATCCAAGATGGGTATAATAAAAACTTTCATATAGAGTGCATTGAATACTATGAGAAGTTTGATACTTGATGATTGTTTTGAGATACGAAGATGGTGATATTAGAGTCATGATAGTTCAGTATTTGTGAATTTGAGAAATACTTGTGTTGAGGTTTGCAAGTCCCGTAGCATGCACGTATGGTAACCGTTGTGTGACAAATTTGAAGCATGAGGTGTTTCTTTGATTGTCCTCCTTATGAGTGGCGGTCGGGGACGAGCGATGGTCTTTTCCTACCAATCTATCCCCCTAGGAGCATGCGTGTAGTGCTTGGTTTTGATGACTTGTAGATTTTTGCAATAAGTATGTGAGTTCTTTATGACTAATGACGAGTCCATGGATTATACGCACTCTCACCCTTCCATCATTGCTAGCCTCTTCGGTACCGTGCATTGCCCTTTATCACCTCGAGAGTTGGTGCAAACTTCACCGGTGCATCCAAACCCCGTGATATGATACGCTCTATCACACATAAGCCTCCTTATATCTTCCTCAGAACAGCCACCATACCTACCTATTATGGCATTTCCATAGCCATTCCGAGATATATTGCGATGCAACTTTCCACCGTTCCGTTTATTATGACACGCTTCATCATTGTCATATTGCCTTGCATGATCATGTAGTTGACATTGTATTTGTGGCACAGCCACCGCTCATAATTTTTTATACATGTCACTCTTGAATCATTGCACATCCCGGTACACCGCCGGAGGCATTCATATAGAGTCATATTTTTTTTCTAGTATCGAGTTGTAATTTTTGAGTTGTAAATAAATAGAAGTGTGATGATCATCATTATTAGAGCATTGTCCCATGTGAGGAAATAAAAAAAGAGGTAAAGGCCAAAGAAAAAAGAGAAGTCCCAAAAAATGAGAGAAAAAGAGAGAAGGGACAATGTTACTATCCTTTTTCCACACTTGTGCTTCAAAGTAGCACCATGATCTTCATGATAGAGAGTCTCTTATTTTGTCACTTTCATATACTAGTGGGAATTTTCATTATAGAACTTGGCTTGTATATTCCAACAATGGGCTTCCTCAAAATTTCCCTAGGTCTTCATGAGCAAGCAAGTTTGATGCACACTCACTTAGTTTATTTTGTTGAGCTTTCATACATTTATAGCTCTAGTGCATCTGTTGCATGGCAATCCCTACTCCTCGCATTGACATCAATTGATGGGCATCTCCATAGCCCGTTGATTAGCCACGTCGATGTGAGAGTTTCTCCTTTTTTGTCTTCTCCACACAACCTCCATTATCATATTCTATTCCACCTATAGTGCTATGTCCATGGCTCACGCTCATGTATTGCGTGAAAGTTGAAAAAGTTTGAGGATACTAAAGCACTAAACAACTGCTTCGCTTGTCATCGGTGTTGTGCATGATAGGTGCATTTTGTGTGACGAAAAGGAAGCATGGCCAAACTATATGATTTTGTAGGGATGAGCTTTTTTTGGCTATGTTATTTTGAGAAGTCATAATTGCTTGGTTAGTATGCTTGAAGTATTATTATTTTATGTCAATATTTTAACTTTATCTTGAATCTTTCGGATCTGAATATTCATGCCACAATAAAGAAAATTACATTGAAAATTATGTTAGGAAGCATTCCACATCAAAAGTTCTGTTTTTATCATTTACCTACTCGAGGACGAGTAGGAATTAAGCTTGGGGATGCTGATACGTCTCCAACGTATCTATAATTTTTGATTGTTCCATGCTATTATATTATCTGTTTTGGATGTTTAATGGGATTTAATATGCACTTTAATATTATTTTTGGGACTAACCTATTAACCAGAGGCCCAGTGCCAGTTTCTGTTTTTTGCCTATTTCAGTGTTTCGCACAAAAGGAATATCAAACGGAATCCAAACAGAACGAAACCTTCGCAAGGATCTTTCTTGGAACAAACGCAATCCAAGAGATTTTGAGTGAAAGTCAGAGACGCAACGAGGCGGCCACGAGGTAGGAGGGCGCTCCCGGGGGTAGGTGCGACCCCCACCCTCGTGGCCCCCTCGTAGCTCCACCGAGGTACTTCTTTCTCCTATGTATACTCTTATACCCTAAAAACATCCAGGGGAGCCACGAAACCACTTTTAGACTGCCGCAACCTTCTGTACCTATGAGATCCCATCTGGGGACCTTTTTCGGTGATCTGCCAGAGGGGGGATTCGATCACGGAGGGCTTCTACATCAACACCATAGCCTCTCCGATGATGTGTGAGTAGTTTACCACAGACCTTCGGGTCCATAGTTATTAGCTAGATGGCTTCTTCTCTCTCTTTGGTTCTCAATACAAAGTTATCCTCGATGTTCTTGGAGATCTATTCGATCTAATATTCTTTTGTAGTGTGTTTGCCGAGATCCAATGAATTGTGGATTTATGATCAAGTTTATCTATGAACAATATTTGGTTCTTCTCTCAATTCTTATATGCATGATTTGATATCTTTGCAAGTCTCTTGGAATTATCGGTTTAGTCTGGCCTACTAGATTGATCTTTCTTGCAATGGGAGAAGTGCTTAGCTTTGGGTTCAATCTTGCGGTGTCCTTTCGCAGTGACAGCAGGGGCAGCAAGGCTTGTATTGTATTGTTGCCATCGTGGATAAAAAGATGGGGTTTAGATCATATTGCTTGAGTTTATCCCCCTACATCATATCACCTTTCCTAAAGCATTACTCTGTTCTTATGAACTTAATACTCTAGATGCATGCTGGATAGCGGTCGATGTGTGGAGTAATAGTAGTAGATGCAGAATCGTTTCGGTCTACTTAACACAGACGTGATGCCTATATTTCACAATCATGCCTAGATATTCTCATAACTATGCACTTTTCTATCAATTGCTCGGTAGTAATTTGTTCACCCACCGTAATACATGATATCATGAAAGAAGCCACTAGTGAAACCTATGGCCCCCGGGTCTATTTTATGTCATATAAGTTTCCGATCTACAATTCTAGTTTGCTATTTATTTTATTTTGCAATCTTTACTTTTCAATCTATACAACAAAAATACCAAAAATATTTATCTTATTATCTTTATCAGATCTCACTTTTGCAAATGACCGTGAAGGGATTGACAACCCCTTTATCGCGTTGGTTGCGAGGTTCTTGATTGTTTGTGCACGTACTAGGCGACTTGCATGTAGTCTCCAACTGGATTGATACCTTGGTTCTCAAAAACTGAGGCAAATACTTATGCTACTTTGCTGCATCACCCTTTCCTCTTCAAGGGAAAACCAACGCATGCTCAAGAGGTAGCAATACACACTAAGACGGATGAAGAGGGAAATGATACGTCTCCAACGTACCTATAATTTTTGATTGTCCCATGCTATTAGATTATCAACCTTGGATGTTTTATATGCTATTTATATGATTTTTGGGACTAACCTATTAAACTAGAGCCCAGTGCCAGTTTCTATTTTTCCTTGTTTTTGAGTATCGCAGAAAAGGAAAACCAAACGGAGTCCAATTGACCTAAAATTTTACGGAGATCATATTTGGACCAGAAGAAGCCCACAGAGTACCGGAGATGGGCCAAAAGAGTCCCGAGGCCACCACGAGGGTGGGGGAGCGCCCTACCCCCTGGACGTGCCCCTACCTCGTGGCCGCCTCGGGGACTCCCCCTGACTTGTTCCCGACTCCAACACCTCTTATATATACCCAAACTTCCAGAAAGAAACCTAGATCGGGAGTTCCGCTGCCGCAAGCCTCTGTAGCCACCAAAAACCAATCTAGACCCGTTCCAGCACCCTGCTGGAGCGGGGAATCCCTCTCCGGTGGCCATCTTCATCATCCCGGCGCTCTCCATGATGAGGAGGGAGTAGTTCACCCTCGGGGCTGAGGGTATGTACCAGTAGCTATGTGTTTGATCATACTCTCTCTCTCGTGTTCTTGATTTGGCACGATCTTGATGTACCACGAGCTTTGCTATTATAGTTGGATCTTATGATGTTTCTCCCCCTCTACTCTCTTGTGATGGATTGAGTTTTTCCTTTGAAGTTATCTTATCAGATTGAGTCTTTAAGGATTTGAGAACACTTGATGTATGTCTTGCATGTGCTTATCTGTGGTGACAATGGGATATCACGTGATCCACTTGATGCATATTTTGGTGATTGATGACCCACAAGTATAGGGGATCTATCGTAGTCCTTTCGATAAGTAAGAGTGTCGAACCCAACGAGGAGCAGAAGGAAATGATAAGAGGTTTTCAGCAAGGTATTCTCTGCAAGTACTGAAATAAGTGGTAACAGATAGTTTTGTGATAAGATAGGTTGTAACGAGCAACAAGTAACAAAAGTAAATAAAGTGCAGCAAGGTGGCCCAATCCTTTTGTAGCAAAGGACAAGCCGAAACAAACTCTTATAATAGGAAAAGCACTCTCGAGGACACATGGGAATATCGTCAAGGTAGTTTTCATCATGTTCATATGATTCGCGTTCGATACTTTGATAATTTAATATGTGGGTGGACCGGTGCTTGGGTGCTGTTCTTACTTGAACAAGCATCCCACTTATGATTAACCTCTATTGCAAGCATCCGCAACTACAACAAAAGTATTAAGGTAAACCTAACCATAGCATGAAACACGTGGATCCAAATCAGCCCCTTATGAAGCAACGCATAAACTAGGGTTTAAGCTTCTGTCACTCTAGCAACCCATCATCTACTTATTACTTCCCAATGCCTTCCTCTAGGCCCAAATAATGGTGAAGTGTTATGTAGTCGACGTTCACATAACACCACTAGAGGCTAGACAACATACATCTTATCAAAATATCAAACGAATACCAAATTCACATGACTACTCATAGCAAGACTTCTCCCTTGTCCTCGGGAACGAACGTAATTACTCACAAAGCATATTCATGTTCATAATCAGAGGGGTAATAATATGCATATAGGATCTGAACATATGATCTTCCACCAAATAAACCAACTAGCATCAACTACAAGGAGTAATCAACACTACTAGCAACCTACTAGCACCAATCCCGGACTTTGAGACAAGAATTGGATACAAGATATGAACTAGGGTTTGGAGATGAGATGGTGCTGGTGAAGATGTTGATGGAGATTGCCCTCTCCCGATGAGAGGAGCGTTGGTGATGACGATGGTGATGATTTCCCCCTCTCGGAGGGAAGTTTCCCCGGCATAACAGCTCTGCCGGAGCTCTAGATTGGATCCGCCAAGGTTCCGCTTCGTGGCGGCGGAGTCTCGTCCCAAAAAGTTCCTTCTCTTTTTTTTCTCATCAAAAGACCTCATATAGGAGAAGATGGGCGTCAGAGAGCCACCAGGGGGCCCACGAGGTAGGGGGCGCGCCCTAGGGGGGGCGCCCCCCACCCTCGTGAGCAGGGTGTGGGCCCCCTGGCCTTCATCTTTGGTGTGGATTTTTCTTTATTTATTTTAAGACGTTTCGTGGAGTTTCAGGACTTTTGGAGTTGCGCAGAATAGGTCTCTAATATTTGCTGCTTTTCCAGACCAGAATTCCAGCTGCCGGCATTCTCCCTCCTTATGTACACCTTGTAAAATAAGAGAGAATAGCCATAAGTATTGTGACATAAAGTGAAATAATAGTCCATAATGCGATAAATATCGATATAAAAGCATGATGCAAAACGGACGTATCAGTGATCAACTTGTGAGTTCCGTGACCTCGTGAACTTATGCATAGGGGTTGGCACACGTTTTCGTCTTGACTCTTCGGTATAAACTTTGGGGCACTCTTTGAAGTTCTTTGTGTTGGTTAAATAGATGAATCTGAGATTGTGTGATGCATATCGTATAATCATACCCACAGATAGTTGAGGTGACATTGGAGTATCTAGGTGACATGAGGGTTTTTGTTGATTTGTGTCTTAAGGTGTTATTCTAGTACGAACTTTAGGATAGATTGAATGGAAAGAATAGCTTCGTGTTATTTTACTACGGACTCTTGAATAGATCGATCAGAAAGGATACATTTGAGGTGGTTTCGTACCCTACAATAATCTCTTCTTTTGTTCTCCGCTATTAGTGACTTTGGAGTGACTCTTTGTTGCATGTTGAGGGATAGTTATATGATCCAATTATGTTATTATTGTTGAGAGAACTTGCACTAGTGAAAGTATGAACCCTAGGCCTTGTTTCAACGCATTGCAATACCGTTTTTGCTCACTTTTATCATTAGTTACCTTGCTATTTTTATATTTTCAGATTACAAAAACCTATATCTACCATCCATATTGCACTTGTATCACCATCTCTTCGCCGAACTAGTGCACCTATATAATTTACCATTGTATTGGGTGTGTTGGGGACACAAGAGACTCTTTACTATTTGGTTGCAGAGTTGTTTGAGAGAGTCCATCTTCATCCTACGCCTCCCACGGATTGATAAAACTTAGGTCATCCACTTGAGGGAAATTTTCTACTGTCCTACAAACCTCTGCACTTGGAGGCCCAACAACGTCTACAAGAAGAAGGTTGTGTAGTAGACATCAAGCTCTTTTCTGGCGCCGTTTCCAGGGAGGTTAGCGCTTGAAGGTATATCTTTAGATCTTGCAATCGAATCTTTTTGTTTCTTGTTATATCACTAGTTTAGTCTATAAAAGAAAACTACAGAAAAAATGGAATTAAGGGTACCTCATATGCTTCATATTTTTAATATCTTTCATGAAAATAAGGATTTCGATAATTGTGCCAAAATGCTAGAAGAAGAATGCATTAAAATGTTTGGCACGAAATCTTTGAATGATGAGCATGATTGCAATGTTGTTAGTATGAACTCTTTGAATATCCATAATACTAATGATAATTGCACTAGTCATGATGAAAATGCCTCTTATCAGCATGTCAATTTTTGTGGAGTGCATAGATTTTGCAAGTACACACCAAATAGGGAATATAGACTTTGCAAGAGGCATAAGTATTTAGAAACTAAATGGTTGCAAGAAGGGCTCGATGTTTGTGCTGAAAATTTAAATTTTCTTAGCCATCCTTGTGAACTTTGCAATGAACGTGGTCAATTAAATATCAAATGCCAATTATTTCATGATCAAATCGTGTCCAAAAATTGTGATGACTTGATTTCCCTTGCACATTATAATGAACTTAGTTTGCTTGTGGGTTATGAAGAAATGAAACATATAACTAAGTTCCAGAATTTTTCCTTGATAAAGTTCTTGATTTTGATTTAGAGGAAATTTATATGTATAGTGCGGTGAATTACATTGAAAATCCTTATATTGCCAATTACATAAAGACAAGAAAACAAATAGAATATGAAGAGAATACTAATTAAAGGGAAGAGACTTCCCAATATCCTCCTATTATTTCTTATGATGAATCAGGTAACGAGGAGGAGCCTTCTATTCAACCAATCTCATTAATAAGGAGCTCCAAAAAGAGGATTAAACCCACACATGATGTGAAGAAGAAAAAGAAAAGACGGAGAAGCAAAGGTAAAAAGGTATCCCTCCCAAATGATGTTGCTCCTATTACTCATTGTGATGATGATAATTGCTATACTATTGGTGCTATCCATACTATTAATGATCAGAGTGATTATGCTTATGATATGAAAAGGCCCAAGCTTGGGGATGCTATGTTTGATGAGAATGACATGTTTGAGAATGTATTTTCTGCAATTAATGTTTGTCCTAAGCTTGGGGATGCTACGTTTAATGAAGATATTTTTAGTCTCCCAAGTTTTGATGAGCAAATTTATTATGATGATAGCATGCCTCCTATTTATGATGATTATTGTGATGACACTTACGCTATAAAAAGTAGTGATGATTATATTTATAAAACTTGTCATGATTATGCTTACCCTTTTTCTGAGCATTACTCTTTTAATGTGGAAACAATTTGTAGTATTCGAGTTTCTTATGATACTCCCACTATTCCGAATGAGAAGAATTTTGCTTATGTGGAGAGTAGTAAAATTTCTATGCTTGTATATAATGAAAAGAATGCTTTACGTGATGGTTATATTGTTGAATTCATTCATGATGCTACTGAAAATTATTATGAGGGAGGAATATATGCTTGTAGGAGTTGCAAAAATATCAAGTTTCCTCTCTATGTGTTGAAAATCTTGAAGTTATCCTTGTTTTACCTTCCTATGCAAGTTGATTCTTGTTCCCACAAGTTGTTTGCTCACAAAATCCCTATGCATAGGAAGTGGGTTAGGCTTAAATGTTCTAGTTGTATTCTTCATGATGTTCTCTTTATGTTTCAATTCTTATCTTTTATGTGAGCATCATTGAAATCATCATGCCTAGCTAGGGGCGTTAAATGATAGCGCTTGTTGGGAGGCAACCCAATTTTATTTTTTGTTCTTTCCTTTTTGCTCATGTTTAGTAATAAATAATTCATCTAGACTCTATTTATATGTGTTTTTATGCTTTAATTAGTGTTTGTGCCAAGTAGAACCTTTGGTAGGACTTGGGTGAAGTCTTTGCGATCTTGCTGTAAAAAAACAGAAACTTTTGCGCTCACGAGATTAGCTGCCATTTTTTAATGGAGAGTGCGTTTAGGTTGATTCTTTTGGCAGACGATTAATAGACAAATTCCTCAGGTCCACAAATTTATTTTAGATTTTTTTGGAGTGACATAAGTATTTGAAACCTCTAGATTGCTACAGACTGTTCTGTTTTTGATAGATTCTATTTTCTTTGTGTTGTTTGCTTATTTTGACGAATCTATAAGTAGTATCGGAGGGTATGAACCATAGAGAAGTTGGAATACAGTAGATATTACACCAATATGAATTTAGAATGATTTCAAAACAGTACTAAAAGTGGTGATTTATTTTTTTATACTAACGGAGCTTACGAGTTTTCTGTTGAGTTTTGTGTTGTGAAGTTTTCATGTTTTGGGTAAAGATTCGATGCACTATGGAACAAGGAGTGGCAAGAGCCTAAGCTTCGGGATGCCCAAGGCACCCCAAAGTAATATTTAAGGATAACCAAGAGCCTAAGCTTGGGGATGCCCCGGATGGCATCCCCTCTTTCGTCTTCGTTCATCGGTAACTTTACTTGGAGCTATATTTTTATTCACCACATAATATGTGTTTTGCTTGGAGCGTCATTTTTTTTGTTTTGCTTGCTGTTTGAATAATATACCAATATCTGAAATTCTTAAATGTTAGAGAGTCTTCACATAGCTACATAATTATTCAACTACTCATTGATCTTCACTTATATCTTTCGGAGTAGTTTGTCGTTTACTCTAGTGCTTCACTTATATCTTTTTAGAGCACGGTGGTGGTTTTATTTTATAGAAAATATTGATCTCTCATGCTTCACTTATATTATTTTGAGAGTCTTTTAGAACAGCATGGTAATTTTCTTTGGTTATGAAATTAGTCCTAATATGATAGGCATCCAAGATGGGTATAATAAAAACTTTCATATAAAGTGCATTGAATACTATGAGAAGTTTGATACTTGATGATTATTTTGAGATATGAAGATGCTGATATTAGAGTCATGCTAGTGAGTAGTTGTGAATTTGAGAAATACTTGTGTTAAAGTTTGTGATTCCCGTAGTATGCACGTATGGTGAACCACTATGTGATGAAGTCGGAGCATGATTTATTTATTGATTGTCTTCCTTATGAGTGGCGATCGGGGACGAGTGATGGTGTTTTCCTACCAATCTATCCCCCTAGGAGCATGCGTGTAGTACTTTGTTTCGATAACTAATAGATTTTTGTAATAAGTATGTGAGTTCTTTATGACTAATGTTGAGTCCATGGATTATACACACTCTCACCCATCCACCATTGATAGCCTCTCTAGTACCACGCAACTTTCACCGGTACCATAAACCCACCATTTACTTTCCTCAAAACAGCCACCATACCTACCTATTATGGCATTTCCGTAGCCATTCCGAGATATATTGCCATGCAACTTTCTACCGTTCCGTTTATTATGACACGCTCCATCATTGTCATATTGCTTTGCATGATCATGTAGTTGACATCGTATTCGTGGCAAAGCCACCGTTCATAATTCTTTCATACATGTCACTCATGAGTCATTGCACATCCCGGTACACGGCCAGAGGCATTCATATAGAGTCATATTTTGTTCTATGTATCGAGTTGTAATTCTTGAGTTGTAAGTAAATAAAAGTGTGATGATCATCATTATTAGAGCATTATCCCATGTGAGGAAAGGATGATGGAGACTATGATTCCCCCACAAGTCGGGATGAGACTCTGGACGAAAAATAAAAAATAAAAAGAAAAAAGAGGCCATAAAAAGGAGAAGGTCCCCAAAAACAAAAGAAAAACAAAAAATGAGAGAAAAAGATAGAAGGGGCAATGCTACTATCCTTTTACCACACTTGTGCTTCAAAGTAGCACCATGATCTTCATGATAGAGAGTCTCCTATGTTCTCACTTTCATATACTGGTTATCTTTCATTATAGAACTTGGCTTGTATATTCCAACAATGGGCTTCCTCAAAATGCCCTAGGTCTTCGTGAGCAAGCAAGTTGGATGCACACCCACTTAGTTTTTTGTTGAGCTTTCATACACTTGTAGCTCTAGTGCATCCGTTGAATGGAAATCCCTACTCACTCACATTGATATCTATTGATGGGCATCTCCATAGCCCGTTGATACGCCTAGTTGATGTGAGACTATCTTCCCCTTTTTGTCTTCTCCACAACCACCATTCTATTCCACCTATAGTGCTATGTCCATGGCTCACGCTCATGTATTGCGTGAAGATTGAAAAAGTTTGAGAACATCAAAAGTATGAAGCAATTGCTTGGCTTGTCATCGGGGTTGTGCATGATTTAAATATTTTGTGTGATGAAGATAGAGCATAGCCGTATTATATGATTTTGTAGGGATAGTTTTCTTTGGCCATGTTATTTTGAGAAGACATGATTACTTTGTTAGTATGCTTGAAGTATTATTATTTTTATGTCAATATTAAACTTTTGTCTTGAATCTTTCGGATCTGAATATTCTTGCCACAATAAAGAGAATTACATGGATAAATATGTTACGTAGCATTCCACATCAAAAATTCTGTTTTTATCATTTACCTACTCGGGGACGAGCAGGAATTAAGCTTGGGGATGCTTGATACATCTCCAATGTATCTATAATTTTTTATTGTTCCATGCTATTATATTATCAACCTTGGATATTTTCTATGCATTTATATGTTATTTTATATGATTATTGGGACTAACCTATTAACCTAGAGCCTAGGGCCAGTTTCTGCTGTTTCCTTGTTTTTGAGAATCGCAGAAAAGGAAAACCAAACGGAGCCCAATTGACCTAAAATTTCACGGAGATCATTTTTGGACCAGAAGAAGCCCACGGAGTACCGGAGATGGGTCAGAAGAGTCTCGAGGCCACCATGAGGGTGGGGGCGCGCCCTACCCCCCTGGGCGCGCCCCTACCTCGTGGCCGCCTCAGGGACCCCCTGACTTGTTCCCGACTCCAACACCTCTTATATATACCCAAACTTCCAGAAAGAAACCTAGATCGGGAGTTCCGCCGCCGCAAGCCCATGTGGCCACCAAAAACCAATCTAGACCCGTTCTGGCACCCTGCCGGAGGAGGGAACCCCTCTCCGGTGGCCATCTTCATCATCCCGGCGCTCTCCATGACGAGAAGGGAGTAGTTCACCCTCGGGGCTGAGGGTATGTACCAGTAGCTATGTGTTTGATCTCTCTCTCTCTCTCGTGTTCTTGATTTGGCACGATCTTGATGTACCATGAGCTTTGCTATTATAGTTGGATCTTATGATGTTTCTCCCCCTCTACTCTCTTATGATGTTCTTATCTGTGGTGACAATGAGATATCACGTGATCCACTTGATGTATGTTTTGGTGATCAACTTGCGAGTTCCGTGACCTTGTGAACTTATGCATAGGGGTTGTGTCAGGACCGGATTTTCAGGATATTAATTTCCCAGAAAATGGCCCTTGTGCTCACCAGCCCCAGGATTACTGTTAGCTGATGAGGCACCAACGTGATACAGAAACTCCAAGCAAAGTACAGAGTTTGAAGTACAAGGCCATTCTGGCCTATGAATACAACAGATGGTTTCTAGTGGTTGATGGCGGAAGCGGTTTGAGGTTCATCAGTGGCCATGGGACTCCATTTCCCACAAGAACAGCTGACCAGGATAATTCCTATCTTCGCGAGGCTGCTATCACCATTGCGTATGTTCCGGGGCTGTCATCGCAACGCTCCTCTTCAGGCAAGAAATCTGGCCAAGACAATAGCCAGGGACAAGCCAGTGAGTACTTTGAATGTACTCGCAAACATCATGAACACGGGTATAATATAGCAAAAGATAAACATGCTCTGAAATTCTCTATGATCACAACGTCAGTCATGAATAAAAAATCATGATGCATGCATGCAGGTTATTCATGTCAAATATGACTATGCAATCAGAGAGTAGAAACAGAATGCACCGATCGGGTGTCTGAAGCGACGTCTCGAAAGGATAGTAATACAAAGCATGCCTCAGTCGGGCGTCTGAGCGACACCACATAAAGGGCTTATAAGTAAATTAAATGACAAGCATGCCACAGTCGGGCGTCTGAGCGACACCACATAAATGAAGGAAATATGTCCTAGAGGCAATAATAAAGTTATTATTTATTTCCTTATAATCATGATAAATGTTTATTATTCATGCTAGAATTGTATTAACCGGAAATATAATACATGTGTGAATACATAGACAAACAAAGTGTCACTAGTGTGCCTCTACTTGACTAGCTCGTTAATCAAAGATGGTTATGTTTCCTAACCATGAACAATGAGTTGTTATTTGATTAACGAGGTCACATCATTAGTCGAATGATCTGATTGACATGACCCATTCCATTAGCTTAGCACCCGATCGTTTAGTATGTTGCTATTGCTTTCTTCATGACTTATACATGTTCCTATGACTATGAGATTATGCAACTCCCGTTTACCGGAGGAACACTTTGGGTGCTACCAAACGTCACAACGTAACTGGGTGATTATAAAGGAGCATTACAGGTGTCTCCAAAGGTAGATGTTGGGTTGGCGTATTTCGAGATTAGGATTTGTCACTCCGATTGTCGGAGTGGTATCTCTGGGCCCTCTCGGTAATACACATCACATAAGCCTTGCAAGCATTACAACTAATATGTTAGTTGTGAGATGATGTATTACGGAACGAGTAAAGAGACTTGCCGGTAACGAGATTGAACTAGGTATTGGATACCGACGACCGAATCTCGGGCAAGTAACATATCGGTGACAAAGGGAACAACGTATGTTGTTATGCGGTCTGACCGATAAAGATCTTCGTAGAATATGTAGGAGCCAATATGGGCATCCAGGTCCCGCTATTGGTTATTGACCGAAGACATGTCTCGGTCATGTCTACATTGTTCTTGAACCCGTAGGGTCCGCACGCTTAAGGTTACGGTGACAGTTATATTATGAGTTTATGCATTTTGATGTACCGAAGGTTGTTCGGAGTCCGAGATGTGATCACGGACATGACGAGGAGTCTCGAAATGGTCGAGACGTAAAGATTGATATATTGGAAGCCTATGTTTGGACATCGGAAGTGTTCCGGGTGAAATCGGGATTTTACCGGAGTACCGGGAGGGTCACCGGAACCCCCCGGGAGCCATATGGGCCTTCATGGGCCTTAGTGGAAAGGAGAAAGGGGCAGCCCAAGGTGGCTGCGCCACTTCCCCCTCCCCTAGTCCTATTAGGACTTGGAGAAGGTGGCCGGCCCCCCTCTCTCCCTTCCCCTCCGAGGAATCCTAGTTGGACTAGGATTGGGGGGAGGAATCCTACTCCCGGAGGGAGTAGGACTCTCCTGCGCCTCCCCTCCTTGACCGGCCAGCCCTCCCCCTTGGCTCCTCTATATACGGAGGCAGGGGGCACCTCTAGACACACAAGTTGATCCACGTGATCTATTCCTTAGCCGTGTGCGGTGCCCCCTGCCACCATATACCTCGATAATACTGTAGCGGAGTTTAGGCGAAGCCCTGCTGCTGTAGTTCATCAAGATCGTCACCACACCGTCGTGCTGACGGAACTCTTCCCCGACACTTTGCTGGATCGGAGTCCGGGGATCGTCATCGAGCTGAACGTGTGCTCGAACTCGGAGGTGCCGTAGTTTCGGTGCTTGATCGGTTGGATCATGAACGTACGACTACTTCCTCTACGTCGTGTCAGCGCTTCCGCAGTCGGTCTGCGTTGGGTGCGTAGACAACACTCTCCCCCTCGTTGCTATGCATCACATGATCTTGCGTGTGCGTAGGAAATTTTTTGAAATTACTACATTCCCCAACAATAAATGGCTTATAAGTAAATTAAATAACAAGCATGCCACAGTCGGGCGTCTGAGCGACACCACATAAAGGGCTTATATAAGAATAGTTACAGTGAATATCCAGGAGGTAGAACCGTCCCAGGGATACTCAATAATCCAAATAATACAAATGGTTAGTCCACAATAATCATAATCATAACCATCATAAGTCACCAGTCATGATCAATGTTCTGGTTTAGCAGTTTCTCCTCCGAAGACCGACACTAAGACCGACGCTTGACCAACCCAGACTATAGTCCTAACCATGGACACGGCTACTCGAATAGATATAATCTCTGTAGAGGGTGTACTATTTACCCGCGAGTAACGGATTCCTTTAGTCCATTGGGACTAATTCCGTCTACGGTCTTTTAATTGAAAACACACCTGACTCGCACACACCAGCCTAACTTACCGGTGTCTGGAATCACCCACGACACCCGTTAAGCGAAACTTTAAGTGGGGAGGCTACAACCTCGATTAGCATGGGATCACAAAACTTATACCGCGCGCAAACTAGGGGAGCTACCCCTTCGGCTCCAACCGAAACACCCATGCCCCCGGACCAGGTGGCATGCCTACCAGAAGCCTCCGGTATCTTCCACCATGGCCTCTCTGTACGGTGTGTGCTAGGAAGGGGTCGACAACTTACTGAACCGTACCCTACCTGTGGCAGGGACAAGTGGAAGGACGAAACAAGTATGGGGGTTACTGGAACAAGACTCGATCTACGGTCGACTCAAGAGGTTTAAGTATTCCCTGCATGGTTAGCATACAAATATGTTTCAACCAACAGACAAAATCACCACTCATCATACCTCACTATGCCGTACCGGACACAACTGTCTCGACGAAGACCGGAGACAAGCTCGTGTCTACCCAAGACAGAGACTTTCCCGGATTCCTTCCGGTAGGCATGAAAGGCATGCGAGGGTGATTACTATCACAAGCATATCCATTTCCAATCAGCAAGAATCTTTATTAGGAACTCATGCATATGATCATATCATCACATAAAATAACGAATGCTCCATGTCAAAGTGGTGTTGTAACCGTATCAAACAACCCACAAAAAATATTATGCCAGGGTTCAGAATGCTTGCCTTCAAGTTGTGGAGAGGCAGGGTGCATTCCAAAACTTTTGAAAGTTTTCTTCCTTCTTCAAAAATCCTATTTAAGAAAATTTGAAATCAACACATAGTTTCAAAACAGTAAAAAAAGTTGTTTGGAAAATTTTCAAATAAATATGAAAATAAACTAGATCAAATTTGAGGGTCAACAGAAAAAGAATCAAGTCAATTGGATTTATATTTAAAAAGTTATGGCCAGTCAAAGTTTAGTCAAAAATCTGTTTCTAATAAAAATCAGAAAAGAAAACATTTCGGGGGGGGGGGGCTTACGCTTCTCTCTTAGAGAAGGCGTATTTGGTGAAATGTGCCTCCACTTAAAACAGCGCGGGCCGGCTCGGGGTCACTGGCAGTGGGTCCCTTGGGCCCACTGGTCAGGTTTGACCAGTCGCCCGCGCCCTCTTTCTCCTCTGGCCGAGCCGAGGCGGAGCTGCAGCGATCACCGTGGATGAACGGCGGCTCCCCGCGGGGTTCTGAGGGCGGGGATGGATCCGCCAGTCTAGGGCGGTCCTCTCGGTGGTCGCCAGGTTGGCGGGGGTGGAGGGAGTCGCTGGCGGCGAGCTCCGCGGCGGAGGTGGCTTCGGGATGAATTGGGGGTATTGGCTACGGTGGCTCCCGGTCGAGGATGAGGGGATGGGTGGCTCCGCACGATCAAGGGGAGTCGGACGGTGGTGTTGGGAGGGCAGGGGATGCTTTGATTGCGACGCATGGCGCAGGAGCGTGGCGGCGGCCGAACCGGTCGGAGACGAGGAAGACGGCCTTCCCTCGTCGATTGTTGGTTGTGGGGGCACTAGGGGGATGGTACGAGGCTGCCTGAGGGACTGGACGCGCTCGGGGGTCCCTATTTATAGCGTGGCTAGGTCGGTTCCGCGGGGGCCGGAAATAAGATCGGCAAATCGCCGTTCTGTTGTAGTAGGGCGACGTGGAGGCGGTTGGGGCTGGTCGGCGCATCCCGACGAGCTCTCCACTGCCTAAGGGAGCGAGCTGGCGCGCGCGTGTGGCTTGGGCGGCGCTGCCAAGGCCGGGGCCTGCTGCGGCCGTCAGCTAGCCGCCATGGCCGACCTGACGGTGGCGCTGTGGGGTGCCAGAGGGTGGCCGGGGAGGCTCTGCGATGCGGGAGGAGTCGGGGCACGCTAGCTGTGAGTGGGGAGGGCCAGAATGGGCGCGGGGAGGCGGCAGTGGGACGCGGCGACTCGGGCGCACGCACGTGCAAAACGCGCGTTCTGGTCGTGCCCAGAGCACGCACGCCAGGTGCTCGACATAATGCCGAGACATGCCAGGATGCTTGGGTGGGGCTGGGGATTAACAGGTCTAGGTTAGAGTCATCTAGGAGCTTAGTGGACATGCTAGTTTGTCCAGAGGGGCAATATCATAGTGCTAAAATAAAATCATGCCAAAACTGTCCATGCACTCAAGGTGCTTGACAGAATGCCAAGGGCATCTAGGCAACTCTTGGGGTGGCCAAAATCTCCAGATCAGTGTCTCTTTAGTTGTAGGTGATGGTGGCAAGGTTAGTTGGTCAAGACTAGAAACTTGTTAGTGCAAGTTTTTGAGAAAATCAAATCTGGACAGAAAGAAAAGGGTATAATATCATGGACCAAAAATACTCCCATGGGTCCATTCTCCTGGACTCAAGGGTTTTGTAGTGTGGACTATAAGCAGGAAAAGGCTCATGGGCACTAGAGCAAAATAAATTAGGGTTGCAGTAGAAAATGCCAATCTGGTTCAGAGAGCAAAAGAGGATGATTTGCTCAAATTTTTCAAGGAACACCAGTGGGTTTTTGCATAAAGTTGAATTATATACTACTACTAACATCCCATAATTTTGGTGGAAGCTATAAAGAAATATTTAAATAGGTTGTAGTGCAATTCCACAAACTGGACCAGATTTGAAAACTAGGGGTAGAGCTCAAAATATCCAATGAATAAAAGATATTTTTGCATCAAGGTGGTTTAAAAACATCACATGACATCCCCAAATTTTGGTGGGAATTTTAAAGGATTTTCTGAAAGGGTTGTAGTGCAAATTGAGCTCTGAAACTTAAAAAAAATCATATTCAAAGAATGAAGCTCAGGGAAAACAATTATGCAAATAAATCCACTGATAAAAGAAATGTTTTTCTTGAGAGGGTTTACAAGTCCAACAATACATTTGGAAAGTTTTCACTTGGGGTAAAAACTCCATAATATCAAGGAAGGGAGTGGTTCTGAAATCAAACAAAATCCAAAAAATGAAAGATTTAATTTCCTGGCAAAATTTTATTAAACAAATCATGTTTAAAATTTTGGGGTGTTACAACACTACCCCCTTAAGAAAAATCTCGTCTTCGAGATTTGCTAAAGGCTGCTTGAACGAATTACTCCTACCATTCCAAAGTAAAAACACAAAAATAATCATCCTACTCAGGCAAAAAAATGCGGCTACAGTGAGAGGGCAAAAAGTGGTGTAAAACTACAGTGTGGGAGACTGGCGCTGCGTGGAAAAATTCCATGGTTGGGGAAAACGGGAAATTTCTACTTTTAGTTACAGTAAATTTAGAATAAAATTCTAAATTTCTAAAATACGCTGGCCGTACCCGAGAGCACAGTGCTCCCTCTGGCTGACAGGTGGACCCGGGGTCCACTGTCAGTCTCTTCTTCTACCTCTGGCTCTCCCTTCTTCCTCTCTCCCGCGCGCTTTCCTGCGCTTTCTCTACCGGCGACGTCTAGCGCGTAGGGCATCTAGGCCGTACCGCGGTAGTGCGCGGCGTTCTCGCTGCTGGTGCAGCGTGCACTCACCTCACGGGCCAGTGCGCTGTCGGCACTGCTCGCAGATTCGCCTCTGAACACCGGCGATCGAGCGACGGGCGGCGCTGGTGGACTTCGCCCACCGTACACCGATCTCGAGCTATAAAATGACCGAGGTGTTCCTTTCTTATTCCTCACACCTGGCCTCGCTTCTCCTTCTCCTTCCCTCTCCTCCATTTTTGTTTACAGAAGCTCAAGACGAGGCTCTAATGGCGGGGGCGGTGCCGGACTGGTACATGATCCTAGTGTGCGGAGGGCTGGCGACGTTGCTGGGGTTCTCCGTGCTCCTGTGTGCGATGATCCTCGATGATCGTCGTGATGCTGCCGCTCAAGTGTTGGCTCTCCGAGGTGGCGGTGATCACGAGGATTAGGTGTGGCATCGGGTGTTAACTGTTGTCAGTGTGTTGGAGGTAACTTGCACCCGGATGATTTCCCACTAATCTCTCCTTCAGAGACTGTGGTGCGTTAGGGAGGTGATCAGTTAGATGCAACACGGTTACATGGTTTTGCAATTAGTGTATGCATTCGAGTGGTTGTGGTTGTGAGTCTGCTGCCGTGGTGCTGCGTGAATAAAAATCTACGTCATGAGGAGATACACGCTGCAGCAACTCCGGGAAAAGAAATCTCACTTCGGGATTTTTCGCGAGTGAAATTAGTTAAATCAAAATTAAAAGAAGTAAACTACTCATATTAATTGAAACCAAATAACTTATTCGTCGCACAAACTCAAGATACCACGCATAAGTTACAACACATAAATAAATGTTGGAAAAAAAATAAACATAGCGGTGACTTCTACAATGAAAACGGTAACTGGACGGGGTCCTGAGTAAACGTCTCAGGTACTCGGGCACACTCTTCTTCTATCGGGGGGAGCGGATTGACTAGTCGATGAATGCGTCTCTCCTGGTCGGGCCTCAGTGGTCTGCCGATGGCGATCTGAGGATTTAAATCAGCGAGGCTCTGGAGATAAACCATTACTCGCTGGGTCAGACGCTCTTGAGCGATGACATACTGGGCAAGGTTGGCCAGTACTGGGTCTCTCTCGGGAAAAGATGTTACTCCTGCGGGTGCTGCACGACTCGGGAAGTAGTAATACCCTCGATCGCTGGCATAGGGTACCGCGAATCGAAGGCGAGCAAGCGCTTCGTACGCAGCAGCTTCTATGGCCATATGCGGAGTCGGCATAGATTTCCCCACGAAGGAGACTTCCGTTGGGTCTTGGTTTGGGTTTGCGGGAGGGATGTGCACTACTGCCCAATATTTTGAGGTGGAAGGGGTGATCCTTGATTTGAGCAACTCGTACTGGGGTGGATGGGTAGCACTCATGGTACTGCAGGTAAAGTCCCACAATATTTTAACAAAACTACATGGGGTTGCATCTGGGGTTCTCAGATAAATACTAGGGGTCGGCATGGCAAGAAATGGTTGTGGGGGTTGTGCCCAAGGTGAGGGTTACTTGGCGAGGTCATGAGGTGGCCTTTTATATAGCAACTGGGCTGGGTTATTTACCATGGTGAGGGGCAGCTAGTTTGTCGGTTTTGCTCTATGGGGTCGGGGTTAATGCCACAGGTACACATATCTCACAAACGCGACGTATTACTATGGGTGTCGTCGGGGGTGGTTTTTGGTAGCTACGCCCGGGATAAAAAAATACAATTGTATGCCAATGCCCTTATGCATGGCTAATAAAAGAATAGGGGCGTACAAGCGGATAGCATTTAATTATGGTGATACAAGATCACATAATTACAGGGAGACATTCTAAGACTCGGTACTACTCGAATGACTTAGTCTACCTGGTTCATATCTAAGAGGGCGTGCCTTGTGGACGTCGAGGCTTCTCCATTGGCTTCACCATCGGGGTTAGCTAGAGGGGGTTGAGGAACTGCAGGGTCGGGGTAGTGATGATGACCATTGCGGGGATTGTTGGCCACAATCCCGTTGGAGCGTGTTCCCAAGAGGCGACGAAGCACTTCTGGGGACATCAAAGCACCTAGGTCGATGGCTGGGGCAGACCTCAAGGACTCGATTGGTTGTCCGAACAGCACGACTGGGTTGTCAGTGTCGGGCTCATCTTCTCTTCTTGCCGGGGTTCGGCGAACCAGTTCTCCTCGAGTTGCGATCAAATCAAGGGTGATTTGATCGAACAGTACTTCTAGTGCACTTACATAACGCACCAGATGCAATGATGCCGGATCCGTCTCGTGATCTCCGTTGGCAACTTGGGGTGGCCTACCATACCCGTCTCGGCTGGGGTAGTAGTAGAACGAGCGACAGTTAACTCTGGGTGACAAGTGCCGGAGTTGAACTATAGCCTCTCGAGCAGCTAGTTGGATGGCTTGTGGCTCAAAGGAAGTTGTCCTTCCGGTGAACCTGTAGGGGCGTTCTGGCGATAGACCCCTACCATAGACATGCACCGTGGCCCAGAATTGACGGCTCTCACCGCTCATGGGCCCTTGGTACACAACATATTCTGTGGGCTCTTCTAATGCAAAGGCACGGCAGGTGAGGTTTGCTAGCACGGTCACAAAAATTCCAAGGTTGGTTGTTGTGGTCTCATTGTGAACAATGGGTCCTGGCATTCTAGCTCGGTTTGGGGTAGAGGCTGCGCTGTGTTGGGTTGAGGCTAGCGTGTCCTTTTTATAGAGGAAGGTGATGGAGTCTTCCTTCGCACGCTTGCGAAAGAGACTATTTAGGTGTCGATCACTCGCGCGTGATCGACAGGCTAGGCTGATAGGTTGGGCACCGACTGCCAAAAGGTGTCGGGTCACTGTGTGGCTATCTTACACGAGAAGCTTGGCCGGGGTTAGGTTAAGGTCTGGTGGGTTGGTTAACCTAGGTTTATTGACCTGGCCAAGATAGGATTAGCCAATGGTCAGCCTGGCTCTGATACCAAGGTTGTCAGGACCAGATTTTCGGGATATTAATTTCCTAGTAAATGGCCCTTGTGCTCACTAGCCCCAGGATTACTGTTAGCTGATGAGGCACCAACTTGATACAGAAACTCCAAGCAAAGTACAGAGTTTGAAGTACAAGGCCATTCTGACCTATGAATACAACAGATGGTTTCTAGTGGTTGATGGCGGAAGCGGTTTGAGGTTCATCAGTGGCCATGGGACTCCATTTCCCACAAGAACAGCTGACCAGAATAACTCCTATCTTCGTGAGGCTGCTATCACCATTGTGTATGTTCCGGGGCTGTCATCGCAACGCTCCTCTTCAGGCAAGAAATCTGGCCAAGACAATAGCCAGGGACAAGCCAGTGAGTACTTTGAATGTACTCGCAAACATCATGAACACGGGTATAATATAGCAAAAGACAAACATGCTCTGAAATTCTCTATGATCACAACGTCAGTCATGAATAAAAATCATGATGCATGCATGCAGGTTATTCATGTCAAATATGACTTTGCAATCAGAGAGTAGAAATAGAATGCACCGATCGGGTGTCTGAAGCGACGCCTCGAAAGGATAGTAATACAAAGCATGCCTAAGTCGGGCGTCTGAGCGACACCACATAAAGGGCTTATAAGAAAATTAAATGACAAGCATGCCACAGTCGGGCATCTGAGCGACACCACATAAATGGCTTATAAGTAAATTAAATAACAAGCATGCCACAGTCGGGCGTCTGAGCGACACCACATAAAGGGCTTATATAAGAATAGTTACAGTGAATATCCAGGAGGTAGAACCATCCCAGGGATACTCAATAATCCAAATAATACAAATGGTTAGTCCACAATAATCATAATCATAACCATCATAAGTCACCAGTCATGATCAATATTCTTCTTTAGCAGTTTCTCCTCCGAAGACCGACACTAAGACCGACACTTGACCAACCCAGACTATAGTCCTAACCATGGACACGGCTCCTCGAATAGATATAATCTCTACAGAGGGTGTACTCTTTACCCGCGAGTAACGGATTCCTTTAGTCCATCGGGACTAATTCCGTCTACGGTCTTTTAATTGAAAACACACCTGACTCGCACACACCAGCCTAACTTACCGGTGTCTGGAATCACCCACGACACCCGTTAAGCGAAACTTTAAGTGGGGAGGCCCCAACCTTGATTAGCATGGGATCACAAAACTTATACCGCACGCAAACTAGGGGAGCTACCCCTTCGGCTCCAACTGAAACACCCATGCCCCCGTACCAAGTGGCATGCGTACCGGAGGCCTCCGGTATCTTCCACCATGGCCTCTCTGTACGGTGTGTGCTAGGAAGGGGTCGACAACTTACTGAACCGTACCCTACCTGTGGCAGGGACAAGTGGAAGGACGAAACAAGTATGGGGGTTACTGGAACAAGACTCGATCTACGGTCGACTCAGGAGGTTTAAGTATTCCCTGCATGGTTAGCATACAAATATGTTTCAACCAACAGACAAAATCACCACTCATCATACCTCACTATGCCGTACCGGACACAACTGTCTCGACGAAGACCGGAGACAAGCTCGTGTCTACCCAAGACAGAGACTTTCCCGGATTCCTTCCGGTAGGCATGAAAGGCATGCGAGGGTGATTACTATCACAAGCATATCCATTTCCAATCAGCAAGAATCTTTATTAGCCACTCATGCGTATGATCATATCATCACATAAAATAACGAATGCTCCATGTCAAAGTGGTGTTGTAACCGTTTCAAACAACCCACAAAAAATATTATGCCAGGGTTCAGAATGCTTGCCTTCAAGTTGTGGAGAGGCAGGGTGCATTCCAAAACTTTTGAAAGTTTTCTTCCTTCTTCAAAAATCCTATTTAAGAAAATTTGAAATCAACACATAGTTTCAAAACAGTAAAAAAAGTTGTTTGGAAAATTTTCAAATAAATATGAAAATAAACTAGATCAAATTTGAGGGTCAACAGAAAAAGAATCAAGTCAATTGGATTTATATTTAAAAAGTTATGGCCAGTCAAAGTTTAGTCAAAAATCTGTTTTTAATAAAAATCAGAAAAGAAAACATTTCGGGGGGGGGGGGCTTACGCTTCTGTCTTAGGGAAGGCGTATTTGGTGAAATGTGCCTCCACTTAAAACAGCGCGGGCCGGCTCGGGGTCACTGACAGTGGGTCCCTTGGGCCCACTGGTCAGGTTTGACCAGTCGCCCGCGCCCTCTTTCTCCTCTGGCCGAGCCGAGGCAGAGCTGCGGCGATCGTCGTCAACGAACGGCGGCTCCCCGCGGGGTTCTGAGGGCGGGGATGGATCCGCCAGTCTAGGGCGGTCCTCCCGGTGGTCGCCAGGTTGGCGGGGGTGGAGGGAGTCGCTGGCGGCGAGCTCCGCGGCGGAGGTGGCTTCGGGATGAATTGCGGGTATTGGCTACGGTGGCTCCCGGTCGAGGATGAGGGGATGGGTGGCTCCGCATGATCAAGGGGAGTCGGACGGTGGTGTTGGGAGGGCAGGGGCGGCTTTGATTGCGACGCATGGCGCTGGAGCGTGGCGGCGGCCGAACCGGTCGGAGACGAGGAAGACGGCCTTCCCTCGTCGATTGTTGGCTGTGGGGGCACTAGGGGGATGGTACGAGGCTGCCTGAGGGACTGGACGCGCTCGGTTGTCCCTATTTATAGCGTGGCCAGGTCGGTTCCGCGGCGGCCAGAGATAAGATTGACGAACCGCCGTTCTGTTGCAGTAGGGCGACGTGGAAGCGGTTGGGGCTGGTCGGCGCATCTCGACGAGCTCTCCACTACCTAAGGGAGCGAGCTGGCGCGCGCGTATGGCTTAGGCGACGCTGCCAAGGCTGGGGCCTGCTGCGGCCGTCAGCTAGCCGCCATGGCCGACCTGACGGTGGCGCCGTGGGGTGCTAGAGGGTGGCCGGGGCGGCTCTGCGATGCAGGAGGAGTCGGGGCACGCTGGCTGTGAGTGGGGAGGGGCCAGAATGGGCGCGGGGAGGCGGTAGTGGGACGCGGCGACTCGGGCGCACGCACGTGTAAAACGCGCGTTCTGGCCGCGCCCAGAGCACGCACGCCAAGTGCTCGACATAATGCCAAGACATGCCAGGATGCTTGGGTGGGGCTGGGGATTAACAGGTCTAGGTTAGAGTCATCTAGGAGCTTAGTTGACATCCTAGTTTGTCCAGAGGGGCAAGATCACACTGCTAAAATAAAATCATGCCAAAATTGTCCATGCACTCAAGGTGCTTGACAGAATGCCAAGGGCATCTAGGCAACTCTTGGGGTGGCCAAAATCTCCAGATCAGTGTCTCTTTAGGTGTAGGTGATGGTGGCAAGGTTAGTTGGTCAAGACTACAAACTTGTTAGTGCAAGTTTTTGAGAAAATCAAATCTGGACAGAAAGAAAAGGGTACAATATCATGGACCAAAAATACTCCAATGGGTCCATTCTCCTGGACTTAAGGGTTTTGTAGTGTGGACTATAAGCAGGAAAAGGCTCATGGGCACTAGAGCAAAATAAATTAGGGTTGCAGTAGAAAATGCCAATCTGGTCCAGAGAGCAAAATAGGATGATTTGCTCAAATTTTTCAAGGAACACCAGTGGGTTTTTGCATAAAGTTGAATTATATACTACTAATAACATCCCATAATTTTGGTGGAAGCTATAAAGAAATATTTAAATAGGTTGTAGTGCAATTCCACAAACTGGACCAGATTTGAAAACTAGGGGTAGAGCTCAAAATATCCAATGAATAAAAGATATTTTTGCATCAAGGTGGTTTAAAAACATCACATGACATCCCCAAATTTTGGTGGGAATTTTAAAGGATTTTCTGAAAGGGTTGTAGTGCAAATTGAGCTCTGAAACTTAAAGAAATCATATTCAAAGAATGAAGCTCAGGGAAAACAATTATGCAAATAAATCCACTGATAAAAGAAATGTTTTTCTTGAGAGGGTTTACAAGTCCAACAATACATTTGGAAAGTTTTCACTTGGGGTAAAAACTCCATAATATCAAGGAAGGGAGTGGTTCTGAAATCAAACAAAATCCAGAAAATGAAAGATTTAATTTCCTGGCAAAATTTTATTAAACAAATCATGTATAAAATTTTGGGGTGTTACAGGTTGGCACACGTTTTCATCTTGACTCTCCGGTAGAAACTTTGGGGCACTCTTTGAAGTTCTTTGTGTTGGTTGAATAGATGAATCTGAGATTGTGTGATGCATATCGTATAATCATACCCACGGATAGTTGAGGTGACATTGGAGTATCTATGTGACATTAGGGTTTTGGTTGATTTTTGTCTTAAGGTGTTATTCTAATATGAACTCTAGGATAGATTGAACGGAAAGAATAGCTTCGTGTTATTTTACTACGGACTCTTGAATAGATCGATCAGAAAGGATAACTTTGGGGTGGTTTCGTACCCTACAATAATCTCTTCATTTGTTCTCCGCTATTAGTGACTTTGGAGTGACTCTTTGTTGCATGTTGAGGGATAGTTATATGATCCAATTATGTTATTATTGTTGAGAGAACTTGCACTAGTGAAAGTATGAACCCTAGGCCTTGTTTCAACGCATTGCAATACCGTTTTCGCTCACTTTTATCATTAGTTACCTTGTTGTTTTTATATTTTTCAGATTACAAAAACCTATATCGACCATCCATATTGCACTTGTATCACCATCTCTTTGCCGAACTAGTGCACCTATACAATGTACCATTGTATTGGGTGTGTTGGGGACACAAGAGACTCTTTGCTATTTGGTTGCAGGGTTGTTTGAGAGAGTCCATCTTCATCCTACGCCTCCCACGGATTGATAAACCTTAGGTCATCCACTTGAGGGAAATTTGGTACTGTCCTACAAACCTCTGCACTTGGAGGCCCAACAACATCTATAAGAAGAAGGTTGTGTAGTAGACATCAGGAAACTTGATTTACCCCAAGCATACCACTCGACAGTGTCAACTCCTAATTTAGAGCTTCCGAGAGGGTCAACCCAGTGAGAAGGAAAAGGAATCTGATAAGGATGAAGACAAAGAAGGGGACGATGGTTACCCTAATGTCAATGCCACTTTAGTGATTTCCGCTGATCTAGAGAGCAAAAGTCGACTGAAAGTTATCAACAAAGAAGTGAACATGGTCGCTCCGGCAACGATGACATATGTGAAGTGGTCCAAGACTCCTATCACATTCGACCAGTCTGATCACCCAATGCACGTTGCTACCCTAGGGCGGCAAGTGTTGGTGGTCGACCCAGTCGTTGGGGGCACTCGACTGACCAAGGTTCTGACGGATGGTGGCAGTGGCCTGCACATTTTGTATGCTGAGACCCTCCGAGGGATGGGCATTCCGATGTCCAAACTCACCGAAAGCAACATGCATTTCCACAGAGTCATTCTGCGGAAGAAGGCTGATTCACTCGGCCAAATTACCTTGGACGTGGTTTTCGGTGATTCCAAGAATTACCGCAAGGAAAAGTTGACGTTTGAGGTCATGGACTTTCACAGTGCCTATCATGCTTTTCTGGGCAGGACTGTGTATGCTCGTTTCATGGCTCAACCGTGTTACGTGTACCTCAAGCTGAAGATGCCTAGTCCCAAGGGCATGATCACAGTCACTGGTAATCAGTAGAGAGCAGAAGAGTGCCTCCAGAAGGGCTCAAAGATTGCCGATGAACAGATGGCAGCTGTAGAAATGCAAGAATATCAGAAGAACGCAGATCCGAGTGATTTGTTACGTGCCAAGAAGCCTGCTTCCGAGTCTGCATTTCAGTCGTCCGAAGAAACAAAGCAAGTTCACATTCACCCGACCGACCACAATGCTGCTCCGACTCGTATCTCAACAACACTCGACAGCAAATAGGAAGAAGCGTTCATCCAGTTCCTCCGTGAGAACTAGGACATTTTCGCATGGAAGCCTTCTGACATGCTAGGTGTACCCAGGGGACTGGCTGAGCACAGTTTGCGAGTTGACCCGAAAGCAAAACCTGTCAAAGAGCATCTCGGTCGATCCGCCGTGGAGAAGAGGAAGGCAATTGGTGAAGAGGTGGCTCGTCTTCTAGCAGCTGAGTTCATCCGTGAGATATACCACTCCGAGTGGCTCTCCAATGTTGTCATGGTCCCCAAGAAAGATGATTCACTCCGCATGTGCATCGACTTCAAGCATATCAATCGGGCCTACCTGAAAGATCACTTCCCTCCACCCCGCATCGATCAAATCTTCGACTCAGCCGCGGGATGTGAGTGTTTGTCCCTTTTGGACGCTTATTCCGGGTACCATCAAATCTGACTGTATGGTCCCGACGAAATAAAAACAGCTTTCATCACCCCATTCGGGTATTTTTGCTATGTTACCATGCCTTTTGGTTAAGAATGCTAGCGCTACTTTCATGCGCATGATTCAAAAGTGCTTGCTCCCTTAGATCAGTCGAAATGTGGAAGCATACATGGATGACATCATGGTCATGTCTCGCAAAGGTTCCTACCTGCTGACTGACCTCGCTAAAACCTTTGCCAACCTGAGAAGATATGATATCAAGCTTAATCCGTCGAAGTGCACGTTCGGAGTCCCAGGCAGAAAGTTGCTTGGTTTCCTCGTTTCCGAACGAGGGATCGACGCGAACCCAGAGAAGGTTGGTGAAATCCTTCGAATGAAACGCCCTGTGTGTGTGCACGACGTTCAGACGCTTACTGGCTGTTTGGCCGCTTTGAGTCGATTCATTTCTTGTATCGGTGAAAAGGCATTGCCTCTTTACCGACTGATGAAAAAGTCTGACAAGTTCGAGTGGACTCTGGAAGCTGAAGCAGCATTTGTAGAACTCAAAGCCCTGCTTTCCACCCAGCCGGTACTTGCTGCCCCAGTCAGCAAAGAGCCTCTTCTGCTGTATATTGCAGCCACGAGACAAGTTGTCAGCACTGTCCTCACGGTCGAGTGGGAAGAAGAAGGCAAAGCCTACAAAGTTCAGCGCCCAGTGTACTATATTTCTGAAGTCTTGACTCCGTCCAAGCAGAGATATCCGCATTATCAGAAGCTTGTTTATGGAATTTATTTGACCACGAAGAAAGTTGCACACTATTTCTCTGACCACTCGGTTTCAGTCATTGGTGACGCTCTATTATCGGAAATTCTGAACAACAGAGATGCAACTGGCCGAGTGGCAAAGTGGGCGATTGAACTCCTTCCGTTGGATATCAAGTTTGAGGCAAAGAAAGCAATCAAGTCCCAAGCAATAGCAGATTTCCTCGACGAGTGGATTGAGCAGCAGCAACTGACTCAGATTCACTCGGAGCATTGGACTATGTTCTTTGATGGGTCCAAGATGCTAAATGGTTCTGGCGCTGGGGTAGTCCTGGTATCCCCGTGAGGCGACAAACTCAGTTATGTTCTCCAGATTCATTTTGATTCCTCCAATAATGAAGTTGAATATGAGGCAGGAATGTGCAGTCATCTTGGAGTAGTAGTATTTATAACCGCATAGTAATACGCTCCTAAGTGGGAAATCATTTAGGTTTTGATCGGTGTGAACCGGTTTGCAATTTGGAATATGACGGGACGCACGCTCAAAATTTACTGACGGTTATAAGTGCGGCACTATTCCCGGAGGCATAACGTGGGCACGTATGCCTTCTCGGCCACGTACGTGGCGTTTGCACCATAGGGTGCACCGCAATAGGCAATGTCAGCACCATCGCGCATGGTTCTTTTAATTAGAATGTGTGTGCGGGCACACGTTGATCTATCTAACTGTTTCAGTTTGTTGTGGCTAATCGCAAACAGTTCATCCATATGAAGTGTATGTCAGCAATCGCAGACACTTTGATCTGGCTGACCCGTTTTTGTTCTGTTGCCTAATCACAAACAATTAATCCTTCTGAAGCGTATGCCCGCAATCACACACACCTTGATCTGGCTGACCGTTTCTTTTGTGTTGCCTAATCACAAATAGTTCATCCGAGTGAACGGTATATTGTGTATCGCACACGCCTTCATCTGGCTGCCCGTTTGTTTTGTTCCTCCTCATCGCAAACAGTTCATTGAACTGAACCGTATGCCCTTCATCGCACACGCAAAAAAACCTGAACCGTGTTTGATGCATCCGTCATCGCAAACGCTTTACACATTTCTGACGGTTTTCATACAACATCGTTTGCGATTATTGCATCGCACACAGTTTCTCGAAGGGTCTTTGATCGTAGTGTCGCGTTAGCAGCATCCTGCAGTAGTGTCTCCTCCTTTATATACGGGGGCAGGGGGCACCCCAAAGCACATCAATTGTTCTCTTAGCCGTGTGCGGTGCCCCCCTTCACAGTTTACTCCTCCGGTCATATTGTCGTAGTGCTTAGGCGAAGCCCTGCGTGGATCACGTCACCATCATCGTCACCACGCCGTCGTGGTGACAAAACTCTCTCTCAACACTTTGCTGGATCAAGAGTTTGAGGGACATCATCGAGCTGAACATGTGCTGAACTCGGAGGTGTCGTACGTTCGATGCTTGATCGGTTGGATCGCGAAGACGTTCGACTACATCAACCGCGTTAAGTTAACGCTTCCCCTTTCAGTCTAGGAGGGTACGTGGACACACTCTCTCCCTCTCGTTGTTATGCATCTCCTAGATTGACCTTGCGTGATCGTGGGATTTTTTTGAAATTGCATACTACGTTCCCCAACAATTTGTTATACTTAGTAGAGTAATTGCCATGCGTTTTCAAGGATTTACCACGATACAACATAGAGAATTGCCGGCCTAAAAAGAAAATTTCCATGCTGGAAGAAAGGATTTGCCATGCTCTGGAAACAGAATTTTCCATTCCGAATGTGTTCGCTCAAATGGTCATCCTGAGTGAACCGTTTAATGTAGTCAATTCCTAGTTCCTCAAAAGGATGTGTGGGGGCGAACAATTTAGGATTCACATATGGGATCCGATGCACCTAAGGGTGTTCATTTGGAAAGGCTAAAAATCTGGCGTCATCTCATAGCAATTTAAGAAAAAAGACAGCAAGGCATACATATGTTCTACCTTTTTATTGGCTTTTTGGACTCTATTTTATTTTTGTAGATTTCGCACTAAAATACTTTATAAAAATAAATATATGCTAAGGAATTATTTTGTGAATTTTAAAAATATCACAAATAAAAACTCGTGATTTTTTAAAAATGTATTCTCGGATTTAGAAAAAGTACTGAGTTTAAAAAATTCATGAATTTTATAATTAAAAAATGCTCAAAAATTCGAATAAATGCTTCTTAGATTCCAAAAAATATTCCAAATTGAAAAATAAAAAAATCATGAATTCAAAAAATGTTTTGTAACGTAAAAGTTTTTTCATTTTTTAAGGATTTGAAAATGACCCTTGTTTCAAAAAATAAAATAAAAAGGAAAACAAAAAATAAGAAAAGGATAAATCGATAAAAATGCAAAAAAGCATTTTTTTTAAGTTTGGTTCAAGGAAGGCTCTAAATCCTTCGCAAAATTGGCGTGAACAAATAGCCTAAAAATTCCAAAGTGGGTTGGCACAAAATGCACGGAGAGTGCGATTTTCCTTGGCACCCTCAGCCTACGCGCACAATAGGAACTGCCCTCGTGGTCTTGTGGCACAAGTCCGATCTGCGTAGCTTGAGTGCATCTCCATCACGAGTGGCCTTATTGATACCTCCGTTTAGGGGAACATGAGAATAGCATGCATAGGGGAAGGATTCTAGGAAATGCTCAAACTTTTAACTGGAGAAAGGCGAGGTCACTGGATCATGCATAGTTTACTAGGCGAATCAATCATTTCGTTTCCCCCTTGCCTTTTTGGGTCTCCAAACACCAGTTTTAGTGCTGGAAGAGTTAGAATGGTAGCTCCCACTCCTTGAACGGTACAAAATGAATGATTACTCGAATTGGGGTTTTGGGCATAAAGATTACACTAACCCAAGATATCTTTTGGTTCTTTTCAAATCAAGATGTACATATCCATGTGTGTACATGCATATATTATGTTTATCGGTTAATGAAAATGTGCAAGAGAACTATTTGCCTTTGTCATTCTATGAGTCACTTCCTTCCTTTTTGCGTATGAAACCCCCACTCTCTTTGGCAGCATCTAATACTTCAAGTTGTTGAGTTGATAAAGAGATGGTTGAATCAAAAGTATTCCTTTTTTGAAGTACAAATTTATCAGAGGACAAATCTATATTACAACTTATTCCATTAAAACACTTAATGGGTTATATGATATATCGGGTGTAGAAGTAGGCTAACACTTCTATTGGAAAATAGGAGGTTTCCAAATTCATGCCAAAGTAAAAAGGGTCTAACTTCCAAACTATGTCTTTTTTCATCCATTCTCCTTTAGTTTTTTTCTCTATCTATAACTGGAATTGAATAATTCGGTTGAAGGGGAATCATCATACGGATGCAATGTACTGTAGGGCCCAGAATAGGCCACATTCTTCTAACTTTTCCATATAGTTGATGGCTATTCACAATAATACCATGTCTTGGAAAGTTTTTCAATAAGTAGGGGGAAATTGATACTCTAGACGTAGTGCACGTAGGGATTTTAAACCAAGTACCTTACCGACAATCGAAGTAGACATATTAGTAATGGAACCCTCTTCAAATAGGTCTAATGGATGCATCTCGAAAGATAGGAAAGATCTCTCCAATATGTACATATGACTTTCATCGAATATGGCTTTCGACAGAATTCTATAGGGATCTATGAAGGACAAGTATGAAATTATGTTTACTCACTTTAAATTGAGTATGTGTGTCGGAGTAATGGGCCACGGGTAGCCTAACCCGAGCCCCCGAGCCTTTCAAGACAACGGGGCCGGCTGCGCCCCTCAAAGACGTCAAGATAAAGACTCCGCCTTCTGGCGGCCGGTTGGCCAAGCGGCCGACTGGTCGAAGGCGGCCGAATTCCGGAGGGCGGCATCCCGATGGGCCGACTCCTAGAGAGCAGCCTCCAGGGAGGCCGGTTCCTAGCAGTCGGCCCGTGGCGCCCTCATCAAAGAGACAAGACGGGGTACGGCTACAGTGCAAGCCTCCCCCCCGAATCCAGGGACGGGCGTGGTCACAATGCCTCATACAGGCGGAGATCTCCGCACGACACGGCACTGTTGCCTCTCCCCCATACGTCACACCTGACAGGCGGAGTCCTGTTCCCACGAAGGCCTGTTAGGTATGGCTTGCAAACGGCGGGCCCTACCTGGCAGCCAGAGCCTTGAAGACGGAGGAGGCTGGGGCAGCCGGACCTCGGAGGAGCCGACTACCAGCAGGCGGCCAATCCCTCCCTCGGGCCCCATACGCCATCAACCAGATGAGACACAGAGTGACAACAGTGATCGCCCATCAGGCGGAGGGACTGTAGCCACGCTTCCCCGACCAAGCCTGCGTCATTAGCGTTACGACTACAGTGATCGACAGCCGGCAAGACCCGCAAGCGGCCGGAGCGGCTTGTCGGCTCCATACCAGACCAGACGGCAGGGCCCACCAGGCGACGGGCCCCAGCTGTCGGCAAAGAGGCTGGCGACCAGAGAGAATGACGACCGGGCCCCATGCCCGGTCGGATTAGCATTGTACCCCTGGGGGTAGGCCTATATAAACCCCCCAAGGCACCCATGCAAAGGGTTCGGCCCTGTTAGGACTAGACTCATACCTAGAGGAGGAGAGAGCATGCCTGCCTTCTTCCACCTCTAACAGCTCAAGGAGCACCATTGTACCGCTTACACATTAGTGATCATGCGGAGACCCCGCAGAGCAGGACTAGGGGTGTTATCTCCTAGGAGAGCCCCGAACCTGGGTAAAGTACGCCAGCGTTCGTGTCTACGCCTCATCCCGCTTCCAGGCACCGGCGACGTTCTACTCGCTCCCACCATGATAAGTCATCCTTTGGCATATGTCGCACCCAACCCCCGACATTTGGCGCCCACCGTGGGGCGAGGTGCACCGTCTCCCGGAGACCTGTTCTGGACGGGAACCCTGTTCCTTCCTGGCGAGAGCACACAGGCCGGCACGCCGGACGGCGTCTGCGCTGAGGCACTGCACGGTGCGGAGATCGCCTGCGCAGCGAGCTACCTTGCCGATCTTGTTGGCGAGATTCGCCTCTCTGACGAGCCCACGTCCGACGCGGGCACCAATGGCCCCGAAGGCCGCCTCGCGGGCCTCCTCGATTAGCTCCACGTCGCCAGCGAGCCTGCTGCTGACTTGGAGTCGGTTGGATCCACCGACCCGGTGTTGGTCGACTCCGACACGGCTTCGCTCAACACGTTCCCCTCCAATGTGGTGGTTTACAATGAGCTGCTTCCTCGCCCGGACAGCGGAGGCAACACCGTCACGGAGGTGCTCGTGATTAGCCACGGCGAGCACTCTGGCGGGGGCGGTCAGGACCTGTTGCAGACGGCAATGCAAGACTTGGCTGCGCCAATCCCGGAAGACGCCGACGCCGAGACGCTGGAAGCGCGCCGCATCCAACTCGTTGAGAGCGCCAGCCGGCTGGCCAGCATGAGACTCCTTTCGGAGGCCTACCAGCGGGAGATGGACCGTGATGTAGGCGGCACTCCGGCTCCTGGTGGGCCTAGCCGCGTTGGCTTGATTAGGCAGCGTGGCGCAGTCATCGCCAGCATGTTCGGGACAGACCTACCCGTCTATGCCACGCCTGCAGAGAACATACGAGCTGCCCAGGCGGCAGCAGACGAGCTAGACAAGCTCGAGGGCGACGAGCGCCGCAACATGATGGAGCGAGTTCAGCAGCTCCTTGACGCGGCTGCTGAGCAGCAAGATGCTGGGTGCCGCGCTGAAGCGCCCAACCGGCGAAATGACGACCCACCACCTCGCCGAGACCAAGGCGCGACATCTCGGACGCCGACTGGTGGCGTCCATGATATAAGAGACAAGGAGCCGGCTGCCAGCCGCAGCCGGACTCACATCACCATCGAGCGCGACCAAGACGGCCGCCCAAGAGCAATGCGACGGCGAGACGACTGCCCGCCGCCTCCTCCCCGCAGGGAGAGGCGCATCTCGCCGCCGCCTGTTGACCATCCATCACTCGGCGACCGCCTTGGCCGCCGAGAAGGAATCGGAAAAAACGATGCCCGCCACTGGATCGACCGCCTTAATCGGTCCCTGACACTAGAAGAGGAAGACGAGCTGGGTCCGCCTTGTTTTGGCCCCCGCATCCGAGATGAGCCCTTTCCCAAAGGGTTCACTCTCCCAAGAGATACCCCCAAGTACACCGGCTCCGTGAAGCCAGAGGACTGGCTGGTGGACTACTCCACAGCCGTCAGCATCGCCAACGGCAACAAGCGCGTTGCCATGAAGTGCGTCCCCCTCATGCTCCAGGGCACGGCCCGGACATGGCTGAACAGCCTGAAGCCCCGCAGCGTCAACAGCTGGGTTGACTTTACTGAAGCCTTCATCCGCAACTTCACCAGCACGTACAAGCGGCCGCCCAAGCCTCGCCAGCTCTCCTTGTGCGTCCAAGGCCCCAATAAGTCGACTCGCAATCTATCTCACACGCTGGGCTGAGCTGCGGAAATCCTGCGAGGGCATGCACGAGGTGCAGGCTATCGAGTACTTCATCACCGGGTGCTGAGAGGGCACCCTCCTCAAACACCGGCTCCTCGGCGACGAGCCAGCGTCCCTTGACGAGCTGCTAATCATAGCAGACAAGTACGCCACAGCCGACTCCTCCATGAAGGCGGAAATTCAAGTCAACGCGTCGGGCAAAGTGGCTCCCCAAGCCCCTCGGACCCCGACTGGCGACGCTAGTCGGCGGCAGCAGCCGAACGACAACAAGTGCAAGGCCGCACAGCCGGCTTCCACAAGCCGGCAGGTGGCGGTAGTTGAAGATCAACAACCAGAAGGGCAGCCTCATCCCAAGCGTCAGAAGGGCGGCAAGCCTAACTGGATGTCTGCCTTCTCGTACGAGCAGACTCTTGATGCCCCCTGCAAGTTCCACAGCGGTGTGAAGCCATCCAATCACACCACTCAAAAGTACCATTGGCTCACCAGGATTACCAAGCGTGACGGACCCCAGCCCGCTCCCCCTGTCGGCCCGCTGCCTCCTCCCCCGCAGCAGCCGGCGGCTCGGCCAGTCGGCACCGTGCAAGATGATTATCCTGAGGAGCATGGGGCCTACGCCGTGTTCACCAGCATGGTCGACGATAGGTGCAACAGGCGGCAGCAACAGCTGGAAGTGAATGCAGTAGCATCAGAGACCTCCGAGTTCATGCATTGGTCAGAGAAACCCGTTAGTTGGAGCAAAGCTGACCGCCCAGAAGTGATGCCAAGCCCCAGCTCCTATGCCTTGGTGTTGAACGCCACGTTCGCCACAGAGAGGCGGGCTGCCCGTTTTTCCCTAGTCCTGATAGGTGGCGGCAGCAGCATCAACATTCTGTACAAGGATACCATGGAGAAATTGGGAATCAAGCAGAGACACCTTTAGCCCAGTCAGACTATTTTCCATGGCATAGTTCCTTGCCTTTCCTGCTCACCAATCGGCAAGACTCAGATAGATGTCCTCTTCGGGGACAAAATTCATTTCCACCGAGAGCCAGTCTGGTTTGAGGTGGTGTACCTTGAGAGCCCTTATCACGCACTGCTTGGCCGGCCTACCTTGGCCAAGTTCATGGCGGTCCCCCACTATGCTTACCTAAAGATGAAGATGCCAAGCTCTAAGGGAATCCTGACCGTAGCAGGAGACTACAAGAAGTCGTCCGCCTGCGTGGCAGAGAGCAGCCGGTTAGCCGAGTCCCTCGTGATCGCAGTAGAGAAACGGCTCCTTGACCGGGTTGTGGCAATGGCAGGCAAGCAGCCGGAAATGTCACCCGACCCCAAGGAGTTGGAAGCCGAGGGCTCGTTCAAGCCGGCCAAAGAAACAAAGAAGATACCTTTGGACCCGGAGCACCCGGAGAGGTATGCTGTCATTGGCGCAAACCTTGACAGTAAATAGGAAGGCGACCTCGTCGATTTCCTCTGTGAGAATCGGGACATCTTCACATGGTCCCCGAAAGACATGACAGGTGTACTCACGGATTTCGCTGAGCACAAGTTACATGTCCGATCTGATGCCAAGCCACTTCGGCAGCCCTTGCGCCGCCTATCAGAAGAGAAAAGAAGAGTTGTTGGAGAAGAGATAGCCCGGCTCCTCGCAGCCGGCTTCATCATGGAGGTGTCCTTTCTAGAATGGTTAGCCAATCCAGTCCTAGTGCTGAAGAAGAACAAGCAATGGCGCATGTGCATTGATTATACCAGCCTCAACAAAGCATGCCCCAAAGATCCATTTGCTCTGCCCAGAATCGACCAAGTGATCGACTCTACAGCCGGATGCGAGCTGTTGAGTTTTTTGGATGCATACTCCGGGTATCACTAGATCAAGTTGGACCCAGCCGATAGGATGAAGACCGCCTTCATCACGCCATTTGGAGCCTTCTGCTACCTGACCATGACGTTCGGCCAGAAATGTCGGCGCCACCTTTCAGCGTTGCATGCAGAAGTGTCTCCTCAAACAACTCGGCAGAAACGCTCATGTCTATGTGGACGATGTGGTGGTGAAGACAGAGAAGCGTGGGACGCTACTGGAGGATCTCAGGGAGACTTTTGAGAACTTGCGCCGATTTCAGATCAAGTTCAACCCGGTGAAGTGTGTCTTTGGGGTACCAGCTGGCCAACTTCTTGGCTTTCTGGTCTCAGAGCGCGGCATAGATTGCAACCCCGTGAAGATCAAGGCCATCGAAAGGATGGAAGTACCCACCCGACTGCTGGATGTGCAAAAATTTACCGGCTGCTTGGCATCTATTAGCCGTTTCATCAGTCGGCTGGGTAAGAAGGCTCTTCCCCTGTACCAGCTCGTGAAGAAGACCACCTTTTTCGAGTGTAATGACAAGGCGGACGAAGCTTTTCTCTAGCTCAAGAATATGTTGACCATCCCGTCTGTCTTGGCGGATAACCCGGGGACTACAGCAGTCGGCCCGGAGACTTCATTAACTCAGCAAGCGGCGGCCGACTCCAACCCACCGCCTCCCAGCCCAGCCGCCCTCGTACAAGTGGCAGTCCTGACAGTCGAAGAAATTGCAGCACCTTCATGGGCCCAGGCCATCCTCAATTTTTTGGTGAAGACGAGATCTCGGCCCGGCAAGTGCAATGTCGGGCGGCAGCATACACCATAGTCAACAAAGAGCTTGTGAGGCACAATATCACTGGTGTTTACCAGCGCTGCGTCGAGCCAGAGCAAGGCCAGACAATCCTCAAAGATATCCATCAGGGCGAGTATGGTCACCACGCGGCCTCAAGGGCTCTGGTGGCCAAGGCCTTCCGCCAAGGTTTTTTCTGGCCGACTGCCCTAGAAGACGCCAAGGACTTGGTCCAGAAATGCAAAGGGTGCCAGAAGTTTCATTCAAAGCCTCACCAGCCGGCTTCTGCACTCAAGACTATTCCCATCGCCTGGCCATTTGCCGTCTGGGGCCTGGATATGGTGGGACCATTCAAGACAGCAAGAGATGGCTTGACTCATCTGCTTGTCGCGGTGAACAAGTTCACCAAGTGGATAGAAGCAAAACCAATCAAGAAGTTGAATGGTCCGACTGCGGTGAGTTTCATCTCCGACATCACCATCCGGTATGGCATACCACACAGCATCATCACCGACATTGGCACGAACTTCGCCAAAGGTGCCTTGGCCCGTTTCTGCGCGACGCAGGGCATTCGACTGGACTTGGCGTCTGTTGCCCATCCGCAGTCAAACGGCCAGTTGGAGCGAGCAAACAGCCTCATTTTATCCAGCATCAAGCCCCGACTGGTCGAGCCTCTGGAGCAGTTGGCCGGCTGTTGGCTCGATGAGCTTCCGGCCGTCCTCTGGAGCCTGCGCACAACTCCGAACAAGTCAACCGGCTTTACGCCTTTCTTTCTCGTCTACGGTGCCGAAGCCGTCATCTCGACGGACATAGAATTCGACTCCCCTCGAGTCACCATGTACACTGAAGAGGAGGCAGAAGAAGCACGACATGGCGGCATCAATCTGCTGGAACAGGGCCGGCTGTTGGCACTCAGCTGATCCACCATCTACCAGTAGAGCCTGCGCCGATACTACAACCGAAAGGTCAAGCCAAGATCCTTCCAAGAAGAAGACCTTATGCTCCGGCTGATCCAACGAACAGCCAACAAGCACAAGCTCTCGGCACCTTGGGAAGGTCTCTTTATCATCAGCAAGGTGTTGGGCAACGACTCCTACTACCTCATCGACGCTCAGAAACCTCGAGCACGCAAAAGAGATGACTCCGGCAAGGAGACTGAGCGACCATGGAATGCGAACCTCATTCGAAGGTTATACAGTTAAAAAGCAGTATGTATCACGCCGACTTTTGTATTAAGTACAAAGACTCCGGGTTCCCTGAATAGAGCTCGGGGACTGCCTTCTTTATCTATAAACAAGTACTAGGCCTATCATTTATGTCATTTCATTAATCTATCTGGCACCGGGTTCGACTAGTCGACCCGGGGCTTGCCGCCTTGTACTATGAAATGCTTCCTGCAGCCGGACAAGTCGCGTGTTGGCACCCTAGGTTTCTCCTACCAGAGGCTGCAGCCTGCAGAGCAGCTGTTCGGTCGGCAGGAGTTAAGGCGAAAAGGGCGCCTGCATGAAAAATGGCTAATGACTTAAGGCATTTACATAGTCCAAGCCGGCTTCTCGCCTCACCAACCGGTTGCCGAGCAACCGGCCGGCCGGCTTCTACTTAACTTGCCAGAAAACTCTAGCTGGCCAAGTACTTGCCTTCCCAAAAGTGGCTAAGTACTTGATCCAGCCACAGTCCGCAGAGCGGCTGTTCGGCTGGCAAGACGGCAACCAGGGGAAGGCGGCAAAGGAAAAAGCCAAAAGAGTAGAAGGCAAGGAAAGGTAGAACTCGGATAAAATATTTACACATCAAAGGCCCTTGGCCGACATCCAACATAAGTTCCAAATACACCCCGCGGGTGGAATTGTGCGAAGCTAACAAAGTTCGTTGAGACTAATAAACAGGGAGAAATAAAAAGTAAAGTGGCAGCCTAGGGATCGGCGGACGGGTTCGGCAAAGTGGTGGAGTCGGTGGCGCCAACTGGTCGAGCGGCTGTCTGGTTGGTCCCCGCTTGGTCCCCTCCAGCGGCAGCCGGCTCATTCGGGTGCGGCTCGTTGCTGGAGGCGCGGTCGAGTTGGGGCTGGCCGTCTGCTCCGACCTCTGGCGCCTCCTCTTCGCCTTCCTCCTCCTCGTCATCTTCTCCCTCGTCACTGGAGTCCATCACCTCAGCCGAGTCCTCGCCCTCCTTCGGGTTCAGCCCAAACCACTCTGGCGGCGCCTTGGTGCCATCCTCAGCCGGCTCTGGGATGAAGACTCTGGTGTCAGTGTACTCAGCGATGGCTGCCGCCCGCTTGACAAGTTTGCCCTCCACTGCCACCAGCTCCTCTTGGGCCTCCTATCAGAACATGGTCAACTGGGTTAGATTTAGCCCAGGGTACCACGCCTTGACGAACTCCAAGGCCCGGCGCGCTCCGGCCCGGGCCGAGGAGGCCTTCCACGCCTCAAGGCGGCCAGCCGCCACCTCCAGCCAGTCGTCAGTCCGGCTGGGGGTGCGTGGGGCCGGCCTATCAGGCCACAAGGCAGCGATCGCCTGGGCGCCGACACGCTGAAGGCGGCACAGCATCCGATGAGTCAGCCGAAGACAGTCCTGGATGCTGAGAAGCTGCTCGCGAAGGGTGCAAGGGGCATTGCCGGCGATCCTCTCGCCTTCCGCCCTTCGTTCTTCATGGTCGGCCTCGATAGCCTGGTTGGCGGCACCAGAGTGGCCTGGAAAGAACTCTACCAGGACTAAGCAAAGTGTCAGAACAAAAAGAGAAAGAAGCCGGCTTGGCTAGAGGCCGGCGACTTAAAGAAAAGTAAAGAAGGTCGCCTACCATCAACCATATCCTCGATTTTGCCAAAGCTGGCCGTCAGCATCGCCTCCTTGTCGGTCCAGGCGGAGCGTTTGATCTCGAACTCGGTGAGAAGACCCGCCTCCTTGTCCTCCGCCTCCTTCTGGGCCTTCTGGAGAAGCTCTTCCTGCTCCGCCAGCTGCGTGGCCAGCCGGTCACGTTCTTCAGCCAGCTTGCTGCAGTCCGCCTCTTTCGCATGCAACGCGGCGTTGGCTTCGCCCAGTTGCTGTTGAAGGATGGCGTTGGCCTCTGCAAAATCAGAAAAAGAAGGAAATGACAACAATCAGCAAAGAAAGATGTAGCGCCAGGAAGATCTGGCCTGACTGCTTAGCAGTCGGCCCGGATCTCAGGGACTACAGCCTGCGGGTGCGCCAGCGCGCCCCCGCAGAAAGAATATAAATTACTTCGGCTCTCCGAAAAGTCGGCGGCGCGTTGATCCAACTCCTGGACTCTGGAGTTGAAGGTGGCCACGCGGAGGTTATGATAGTCCTGCAGCAAATATATTAGTACTCGAAGCTTGCTAGTTAGAGTTCCGGGCCGCCTGCTCAGCAGCCGGCCCCGAACTCGGGGACTACACCCAGTGGGTGCGCTAGCGCGCCCCCATGAAGCAATACAAAAATTGAAAATAAAGGAGCAAGAGGTATACCCGGATGGCCTCTCGTGACTCAAGGAACGCCTTGTTGCAATGCTTGAGAGCATCGGCCTTGGCACGGAGTTTGGCTTGGACCTCCAGGACCGCCTTGTTCAGGTGGGTCGTCCCGCCTCCCCGCGCCCATCCAGCGGGCGCGGCGCTGGTCGCCTCGGTGTCCAGGATGGAGGAGCTCGCGGTGCCGACCTCCAGTGGGCGTGGCGCCGAGGCCGCCTGCATAGGACGGCGGCGCAAGGGTGTGCAGGCCCCGGGAGTCGGGCCCGTCACCATCTCATTTCCGGCCGGTGGCACCGGTGGGTTGGCCGGCTGCTTATCTCGCGCCTCCTCAGAAGGTGGTGGCGGGGGCACGATTACATCCGGAATGGCGGCGTCGCCGCCCTCTCTCTCCATGGTAGGGTGCTCGTCACCGGTTTCCCCAGTCTGCACCACGAACTCCGGTGGTGGCGGCGCAGAGTTCAGGGGGACGACGAATGTCGCTGACTGACGGTGCGCGGCTTCCTCAGCCCGCTTCTTCGCCACATCAGCGGCCTCGGCCTCAGCCAGCTTCCTCAATGCGGCGGCCTCCGCCCTGTCTGCCTCCACCTTCTCCAGGCGGGCGGTGTCCTCGCACACCTCTCGCGCGTTCCGCTCCGTCGCCTCCCGAAGGTCGGCGGCCGGATCGATCCGCCGGGTGGTGGTGGAGGTCTCCACCGACCCCACGATGGAGGCAGCGGCCGACTTCTCAAGAGTGAGCGGGGCCCTAAATCAAGGGGAACGAAGTAGAGAAGACTCAGATGAGATCGTCAAGAAAGGAGAAAGTACGAAGGAAGTCAGAACTTACACAGAAACCAGCGGCGGCGTCTTCACCACCTTGCGAAAGCGGTCGGCTTTCGCGGCCGCTTCGTCTCGCTTGGTCGCTGCAGCCGAGCCCCTGGGTTTCTTCGGCCGGCTGCCAAACAGGCTCGGCGCGGCTCTGCGCCTATGCGCGCCGCCTCGGGCTGCCGGCGCGCCAGACGAGCTCGCGCCCTGCTGGTCAAAACCCGGCTGGCGGCGCGGGACGACTTCCCCCGCGTCGTCATCTGGCCAGTCCTCGAGGCTGGCTCCGAGCCCCGAGCCGCCTGCAGCACCGGCTCCTCCCTCGGCGTCGTCCTCCAAGGCCGCCGCCCCCAAGTCGGGGTCATCTACGTCTCTCCTCGCTCGGTCGGGGAGAAATCGACGCTCCAGCCCTGCGGTGCGGGCTGCCGGCTGGAGGAGGGCGCTCTGTCCAAAGAGCTGGCTGGTCAGATTAGACAAATGGAACCCGGCAAAGAGGAAGAAAAATAGATGGAAGGGAAAATTACCATAGGCGGGGGGTTGTCACGGGAATACGGCTCCTTGCCAAACCGCCACTCCTCCATGAGCTTGCAGTTCGCAAGGTAGTTCACCATGTGAGCTACCTCTGCGTGAGGCATCTCCTTGGTGCACAGCCGGCTTGGATCCCGATGACCGCTCATCTGACTTATCATGTGAGGGCGGCCCTGGAGCGGGAGCACCCGATGCGCCACGAAGGCGAGCAGCAAGTCGGACCCGGTTAGGCCCTCCGACTATACCAGCACCCGGAGCCATGCGACGGCGGCGGCTCCAGAAGGCGACAACGTCTTGGCCTGGTACGACTAGTTAGGCCGCTTCCCAGTCGGCGGGCCGGCAACGTAAGCTGGTAGGTTGACCCAGTCACCCTTCGCGAAGATGCTCTTCACGTAAAAGTATGACTGCTACCACAACTTCACCGATTGGATCAGCGGGATGGAAGGAAATGGATTGTCGACCCCCGGCCTCCGCACCGCGATGAAGGCGCTGCACTGAGCCGGCACCCCCGCAACGATGGTGCCAAGCTTGGAGTAGAAGAACTCCCCCCCCCCAGAGCTCGATGGTGGGGAGGACGCCGAGGAAGCCTTCGCACAAGGTGACGAAGGCGGACAGCAACACCACCGTGTTCGGGTTGAGGTGGTGCGGTTGGAGATTGTAGAATTCGAGGAAGGCTCGGAGAAAGCCGCTCATCGGCAGGTCGAGGCCACAGGCAGTGCGAGCGGAAGATGACTCGCTCGCCCTCCTCCGGCGCTGGCGATACCTCCTCCTTCAGCGCGAGACGAACCCCCACGTAATCCGCGTGGGGCAGCCGCCACGTCTGGCGGAGGAAGTCGATGTGGTCCTCGCGAACTGTGGAGCCGTCCCAGGCTCCGGCGCGCACCATGAGGACGAGGGACTGACGGACGAGCTCGATGGAGACAAGCTGCGGCGGCGCTTCAGCAAGGCTCGGGCGCCACGGCAAGGAGAAGGAGAAGTGGAAGAAAGAGTGGGGCGGAGGGGCGCACGTGCGTTCCCGCTTCCCCTCCTCCCCCTACTTATAGCCTGCGGGCTACGAAGCTGAGGGGGTGGGCGTGGGAACGTGGGATTAACTGTGCCCACGACCCCACGCCCCCACCTTTACCACGCAAATATTGCACGCATTAACTCCACGGAGAAGCCCAACCGCCTATCTCGGCCGCCGCGGATCCGCTCGCTGCCCGAGGCCCGGTGGTGGCAGGCCCGGCCTGCGGTTGCGTCCCGTCATGCGCGTGGGTTGGCAGGACTGAAGGAAATATGCCCTAGAGGCAATAATAAAGTTATTATTTATTTCCTTATAATCATGATAAATGTTTATTATTCATGCTAGAATTGTATTAACCGGAAACATAATACATGTGTGAATACATAGACAAACAAAGTGTCACTAGTATGCCTCTACTTGACTAGCTCGTTAATCAAAGATGGTTATGTTTCCTAACCATGAACAATGAGTTGTTATTTGATTAACGGGATCACATCATTAGTCGAATGATCTGATTGACATGACCCATTCCATTAGCTTAGCACCCGATCGTTTAGTATGTTGCTATTGCTTTCTTCATGACTTATACATGTTCCTGTAACTATGAGATTATGCAACTCCCGCTTACCGGAGGAACACTTTGGGTACTACCAAACGTCACAACGTTACTGGGTGATTATAAAGGAGTACTACAGGTGTCTCCAAAGGTACATGTTGGGTTGGCGTATTTCGAGATTAGGATTTGTCACTCCGATTGTCGGAGAGGTATCTCTGGGCCCTCTCGGTAATGCACATCACATAAGCCTTGCAAGCATTGCAACTAATGAGTTAGTTGCGAGATGATGTATTACATAACGAGTAAAGAGACTTGCCGGTAACGAGAATTGAACCTAGGTATTGGATACCGACGATCGAATCTCGGGCAAGTAACATACCGATGACAAAGGGAACAACGTATGTTGTTATGCGGTCTGACTGATAAAGATCTTCGTAGAATATGTAGGAGCCAATATGGGCATCTAGGTCCCGCTATTGGTTATTGACCGGAGACATGTCTCGGTCATGTCTACATTGTTCTCGAACCCGTAGGGTCCGCATGCTTAAGGTTACGATAATAGTTATATTATGAGTTTATGCATTTTGATGTACCGAAGGTTGTTCGGAGTCCCGGATATGATCAAGGACATGACGAGGAGTCTCGAAATGGTCGAGACATAAAGATTGATATATTGGAAGCCTATGTTTGGATATCGGAAGTGTTCCGGGTGAAATCAGGATTTTACCGGAGTACCGGGAGGTTACCGGAACCCCCCGGGAACCATATGGGCCTTGATGGGCCTTAGTGGAAAGGAGAAAGGGGCAGCCCAAGGTGGCCGCGCGCCTCCCCCCTTCCCTTAGTCCTATTAGGACTAGGAGAGGTGGCCGGCCCCCCTCTCTCTCTTTTCCCCCTCAAGGAATCCTATTCCAACTAGGATTGGGGGGGGATCCTACTCCCAGAGGGAGTAGGACTCTCCTGGCGCGCCTCCTATGGCCGGCCAGCCTCCCCCCCTCTAGTCCTTTATATACTGAGGCAGAGGCACCCCAGAAACACACAAGTTGATCCACGTGATCTATTCCTTAGCCGTGTGCGGTGCCCCCAGCCACCATATTCCTCGATAATACTGTAGCGGAGTTTAGGCGAAGCCCTGCTGCTGTAGTGCATCAAGATCGTCACCACGCCGTCGTGTTGACGGAACTCTTCCCCGACACTTTGCTGGATCGGAGTCCGGGGATCGTCATCGAGCTGAACATGTGCTCGAACTGGGAGGTGTCGTAGTTTCGGTGCTTGATCGGTTGGATCGTGAAGACGTACGACTACTTCCTCTACGTTGTGTCAACGCTTCCGCAGTCGGTCTGCGTGGGTACTTAGACAACACTCTCCCCTCTCGTTGCTATGCATCACCATGATCTTGCGTGTGCGTAGGAAATTTTTTGAAATTACTACGAAACCCAACAGTGGCATCCGAGCCTAGGTTATATGCACGAGTAGAACACAAGTGAGTTGTGGGCGATATAAGTCATGCTGCGTACCAGCATGTCATACTTTGGTTCGGCGGCATTGTTGGACGAGACGACCCGGACCAACATTACGCGTACGCTTACGCGAGACCAGTTCCCCCGACGTGCTTTGCACATAGGTGGCTTGCGGGCGACTGTCTCTCCAACTTTAGTTGAACCAAGTATGGCTACGCCCAGTCCTTGCGAAGGTTAAAACGGAGTCTATTTGACAAACTATCGTTGTGGTTTTGATGTGTAGGTGAGATTGGTTCTTGCTTAAGCCCGTAGCAGCCATGTAAAACTTGCAACAACAAAGTAGAGGACGTCTAACTTGTTTTTGCAGGGCATGTTGTGATGTGATATGGTCAAGACATGATGCTGAATTTTATTGTATGAGATGATCATGTTTTGTAACTGAGTTATCGGCAACTGGCAGGAGCCTTATGGTTGTCGTTTTATTGTATGCAATGCAATCGCGATGTAATGCTTTACTTTATTACTAAGCGGCAGTGATAGTCGTAGAAGCATAAGCTTGGCGAGACGACAACGATGCTACGATGGAGATCAAGGTGTCACGCCGGTGACGATGGTGATCACGACGGTGCTTCGGAGATGGAGATCACAAGCACAAGATGATGATGGCCATATCATATCACTTATATTGATTGCATGTGATGTTTATCCTTTTATGCATCTTATCTTGCTTTGATTGACGGTAGCATTATAACATGATCTCTCACTAAATTATCAAGAAGTGTTCTCCCTGAGTATGCACCGTTGTGAAAGTTCTTCGTGCTGAGACACCACGTGATGATCGGGTGTGATAGGTTCTACGTTCAAATACAACGGGTGCAAAACAGTTGCACACGCGGAATACTCAGGTTATACTTGACGAGCCAAGCATATACAGATATGGCCTCGGAACACGGAGACCGAAAGGTCGAGCGTGAATCATATAGTAGATATGATCAACATAACGATGTTCACCATTGAAAACTACTCCATCTCACGTGATGATCGGTTATGGTTTAGTTGATTTGGATCACGTAATCACTTAGAGGATTAGAGGGATGTCTATCTAAGTGGGAGTTCTTTAATTAATTTGATTAACTGAACTTAAATTTATCATGAACTTAGTCCTGGTAGTATTTTGGAAATTATGTTGTAGATCAATAGCTCGCGTTGTTGCTTCCCTGTGTTTATTTTGATATGTTCCTAGAGAAAATTGTGTTGAAAGATGTTAGTAGCAATGATGCGGATTGGATCCGTGATCTGAGGTTTATCCTCATTGCTGCATAGAAGAATTATGTCCTTGATGCACCGCTAGGTGACAGTCCTATTGCAGGAGCAGATGCAGACGTTATGAACGTTTGGCTAGCTCAATATGATGACTACTTGATAGTTTAGTGCACCATGCTTAATGGCTTAGAATCGGGACTTCAAAGACGTTTTGAACGTCATGGACCATATGAGATGTTCCAGGAGTTGAAGTTAATATTTCAAGCAAATACCCGAGTTGAGAGATATGAAGTCCCCAACAAGTTCTATAGCTAAAAGATGGAGGAGAATCGCTCAACTCGTGAGCATGTGCTCAGATTGTCTGGGTACTACAATCGCTTCAATCAAGTGGGAGTTAATCTTCCAGATAAGATAGTGATTGACAGAATTCTCTAGTCACCATCACCAAGTTAGTAGAACTTCGTGATGAACTATAATATGCAAGGGATAACGGAAACAACTCCCAAGCTCTTCGTGATGCTGAAATCAACGAAGGTAGAAATCAAGAAAAACATCAAGTGTTGATGGTTGACAAGACCACTAGTTTCAAGAAAAGGGCAAAGGGAAGAAGGGGAACTTCAAGAAGAACGGCAAGCAAGTTGCTGCTCAAGTGAAGAAGCCCAAGTCTGATCCTAAGCCTGAGACTAAGTGCTTCTACTGCAAAGGAACTGGTCACTGGAAGTGGAACTACCCCAAGAGATTGGCGGATAAGAAGGATGGCAAAGTGAACATAAGTATATTTGATATACATGTCATTGATGTGTACTTTACTAGTGTTTATAGCAACCCCTCAGTATTTGATACTGGATCAGTTGCTAAGAGTAGTAACTCGAAATGGGAGTTGCAGAATGAACAGAGACTAGTTAAGAGTGAAGTGACGATGTGTGTTGGAAGTGGTTCCGAGATTGATATGATCATCATCGCACACTCCCTATACTTTCGGGATTAGTGTTGAACCTGAATAAGTGTTATTTGGTGTTTGCATTGAGCATGAATATGATTTGATCATGTTTATTGTAATACGGTTATTCATTTAAGTAAGAGAATAAATTGTTGTTCTGTTTACATGAATAAAACCTTATATGGTTACACACCCAATGAAAATAGTTCGTTGGATCTCGATCGTAGTGATACACATAATCATAATATTGAAACCAAAAGATGCAAAGTTAATAATGATAGTGCAACTTATTTGTAGCACTACCGTTTAGGTCATATTGGTGTAAAGCGCATGAAGAAACTCCATGCTGATGGGATTTTGGAATCACTTGATTATGAATCACTTGATGCTTGTGAACCATGCCTCATGGGCAAGATGACTAAGACTCCGTTCTCCGGAGCGAGCAACTGACTTATTGGAAATAATACATACTGATGTATGCGGTCCGATGAGTGTTAAGGCTCACGGCAAGTATCGTTATTTTCTGAACATCACAGATGATTTGAGCAGATATGGGTATATCTACTTGATGAAACATAAGTCTGAAACATTTAAAAGTTCAAAGAATTTCAGAGTGAAGTGGAAAATCATCGTGACAAGAAAATAAAGTTTCTACGATCTGATCGCGGAGACAAATATTTGAGTTACGAGTTTGGTCTTCAATTAAAACAATGTGAAATAGTTTCACTACTCACGCCACCTGGAACACCATAGTGTAATGGTGTGTCCGAACGTCATAACCGTACTTTATTAGATATAGTGCGATCTATGATGTCTCTTACCGATCTACCATTATCGTTTTGGGGTTATGCATTAGAGACAGCTGCATTCACGTTAAATAGGGCACCATCTAAGTCCGGTGAGACGACACAATCCGAACTGTGGTTTGGCAAGAAACCAAAGTTGTCGTTTCTTAAAGTTTGGGACTGCGATGCTTATGTGAAAAAGGTTTCAACATGATAAGCTCGAATCCAAATCGGAGAAGTAAATCTTCATAGGATATCCAAAGGAAACTATTGGATACACCTTCTATCACAGATCCGAAGGCAAGACTTTTGTTGCTAAATTCAGAGTTTTCTAGAAAAGGAGTTTCTCTCGAAAGAAGTGAGTGGGAGGAAAGTAGAACTTGATGAGGTAACTGTACCTGCTCCCTTATTGGAAAGTAGTTCATCACAGAAATCTGTTCCTGTGACTACTACACCAATTAGTGAGGAAGCTAATGATGATGATCATGTAACTTCAGATCAAGTTACTACCAAATCTCGTAGGTAAACCAGAGTGAGATCCGCACCAGAGTGGTACGGTAATCCTGTTTTGGAAGTCATGTTACTAGACCATGACGAACTTGCGAACTATGAGGAAGCGATGATGAGCCCAGATTCCGTGAAATGGTTTGAGGCCATGAAATTTGAGATATGATCCATGTATGAGAACAAAGTATGGACTTTGATGGATTTGCCCGATCATCGGCAAGCCATAGAAAATAAATGGATCTTCAAGAGGAAGACGGACGCTGATAGTAGTGTTACTATCTACAAAGCTAGAATTGTCGCAAAAGGTTTTCGACAAGTTCAAAGTGTTGACTACGATGAGATTTTCTCACTCGTATCTATGCTTAAGTCTGTCCGAATCATGTTAGCAATTGCCGCATTTTATGAAATCTGGCAAATGGATAAACAAAACTGCATTCCTTAATGGATTTACTAAAGAAGAGTTGCATACGATGCAACTAGAAGGTTTTGTCGATCCTAAAGGTGTTAACTAAATAAGCAAGCTCCAGCGATCCATCTATGGACTGGTGCAAAAATCTCGGAGTTGGAATATACATGTTGATAAGTTGATCAAAGCATATAGTTTTATAAAGACTTGCGGTGAAGCCTGTATTTACAAGAAAGTGAGTGGGAGCACTAAATCATTTCTGATGAGTATATGTGTATGACATATTGTTAATCGGAAATAATGTAGAATTATTCTGCAAAGCATAAAGGAGTGTTTGAAAGGAGTTTTTCAAAGAAAGACCTCGGTAAAGCTGCTTACATATTGAGTGTCAAGATCTATAAAGATAGATCAAGACGCTTGATAAGTTTTTCAATGAGTACATACCTTGACAAGATTTTGAAGTAGTTCAAAATGGAACAGTCAAAGAAAAAAAAATTCTTGCCTGTGTTACAAGGTGTGAAGTTGAGTAAGACTCAAAGCCCGATCAAGGCAGAAGATAGAAAGAGAATGAAAGTCATTCCCTATGCCTCAGTCATAGGTTCTATAAAGTATGCCATGCTGTGTACCAGATCTATTGTATACCCTACACTTTGTTAAGCAAGGGAATACAATAGTGATCTAAGAGTAGATCACTAGACAGCGGTCAAAATTATCCTTAGTGGAATAAGGAAATATTTCTCAATTATGGAGGTGACAAAAAGGTTCGTTCTAAAAAGTTACGTCGATACAAGTTTTGACACAGATCTGGATAACTCTAAATCTCGATCTAGATACATATTGAAAGTGGGAGCAATAAGCTAGAGTAGCTCCGTGCAGAGCATTGTTGACATAGAAATTCGCAAAATACTTACGGATCTGAATGTGACAGACCCGTTGACTAAAATTATCTCACAAGCAAAACATGATCACACCTTAGTACTCTTTGGGTGTTAATCACATAGCGATGTGAACTAGATTACTGACTCTAGTAAACCCTTTGGGTGTTGATCACATATTGATGTGAACTATGGGTATTAATCACATGGTGATGTGAACTATTGCTGTTAAATCACATGGCGATGTGAACTAGATTATTGACTCTAGTGCAAGTGGGAGACTGAAGGAAATATGCCCTAGAGGCAATAATAAAGTTATTATTTATTTCCTTATAATCATGATAAATGTTTATTATTCATGCTAGAATTGTATTAACCGGAAACATAATACATGTGTGAATACATAGACAAACAAAGTGTCACTAGTATGCCTCTACTTGACTAGCTCGTTAATCAAAGATGGTTATGTTTCCTAACCATGAACAATGAGTTGTTATTTGATTAACGGGATCACATCATTAGTCGAATGATCTGATTGACATGACCCATTCCATTAGCTTAGCACCCGATCGTTTAGTATGTTGCTATTGCTTTCTTCATGACTTATACATGTTCCTGTAACTATGAGATTATGCAACTCCCGTTTACCGGAGGAACACTTTGGGTACTACCAAACGTCACAACGTTACTGGGTGATTATAAAGGAGTACTACAGGTGTCTCCAAAGGTACATGTTGGGTTGGCGTATTTCGAGATTAGGTTTTGTCACTCCGATTGTCGGAGAGGTATCTCTGGGCCCTCTCGGTAATGCACATCACATAAGCCTTGCAAGCATTGCAACTAATGAGTTAGTTGCGGGATGATGTATTACAGAACGAGTAAAGAGACTTGCCGGTAACGAGATTGAACTAGGTATTGGATACCGACGATCGAATCTCGGGCAAGTAACATACCGATGACAAAGGGAACAACGTATGTTGTTATGCGGTCTGACCGATAAAGATCTTCGTAGAATATGTAGGAGCCAATATGGGCATCCAGGTCCCGCTATTGGTTATTGACCGGAGACATGTCTCGGTCATGTCTACATTGTTCTCGAACCCGTAGGGTCCGCACGCTTAAGGTTACGATAACAGTTATATTATGAGTTTATGCATTTTGATGTACCGAAGGTTGTTCGGAGTCCCGGATATGATCAAGGACATGACGAGGAGTCTCGAAATGGTCGAGACATAAAGATTGATATATTGGGAGCCTATGTTTGGATATCGGAAGTGTTCCGGGTGAAATCAAGATTTTACCGGAGTACCGGGAGGTTACCGGAACCCCCCGGGAACCATATGGGCCTTGATGGGCCTTAGTGGAAAGGAGAAAGGGGCAGCCCAAGGTGGCCGCGCGCCTCCCCCCTTCCCCTAGTCCTATTAGGACTAGGAGAGGTGGCCGCCCCCCCTCTCTCTCTTTCCCCCCTCAAGGAATCCTATTCCAACTAGGATTGGGGGGGAATCCTACTCCCAGAGGGAGTAGGACTCTCCTGGCGCGCCTCCTATGGCCGGCCAGCCTCCCCCCTCTAGTCCTTTATATACTGAGGCAGAGGCACCCCAGAAACACACAAGTTGATCCACGTGATCTATTCCTTAGCCGTGTGCGGTGCCCCCAGCCACCATATTCCTCGATAATACTGTAGCGGAGTTTAGGCGAAGCCCTGCTGCTGTAGTGCATCAAGATCGTCACCACGCCGTCGTGTTGACGGAACTCTTCCCCGACACTTTGCTGGATCGGAGTCCGGGGATCGTCATCGAGCTGAACGTGTGCTCGAACTCGGAGGTGCCGTAGTTTCGGTGCTTGATCGGTTGGATCATGAAGACGTACGACTACTTCCTCTACGTTGTGTCAACGCTTCCGCAGTCGGTCTGCGTGGGTACGTAGACAACACTCTCCCCTCTCGTTGCTATGCATCACCATGATCTTGCGTGTGCGTAGGAAATTTTTTGAAATTACTACGAAACCCAACAAGGATGACCCGGCCAGCCAGCGCCACGTGGCATGCCCGCAGCAGACGGCAAGCAGAGAAGCTTATCAAGCACGCCGCCTGATTCCCACCAACGCATTCAAAATCCCAGAAGGATCCAGCTGGACGCAACCGATTCCCGCCGGCCGGCTCCTCATGAGTCGGACAAAGCTTCCTTCAGGGCACCCAGAAGAGGAAACTGTTGAGGCTCCCCGGCTCCTCAACCGTGGCCCCTCACCAGCTTCGGGGACTACTGTCGGAGTAATGGGCCACGGGTAGCCTAACTCGAGCCCCCGAGCCTTTCAAGACAACGGGGCCGGCTGCGCCCCTCAAAGACGTCAAGATAAAGACTCCGCCTTCTGGCGGCCGGTTGGCCAAGCGGCCGACTGGTCAAAGGCGGCCGAATTCCGGAGGGCGGCATCCCGATGGGCCAACTCCTAGAGAGCGGCCTCCAGGGAGGCCGGTTCCTAGCAGTCGGCCCGTGGCGCCCTCAAAGTATGCGCCCTCATCAAAGAGACAAGACGGGGTACAGCTACAGTGCAAGCCTTCCCCTGAATCCAGGGACGGGCGTGGCCATAGTGCCCCGTACAAGCGGAGATCTCCGCACGACGCGGCACTGTTGCCTCTCCCCCCATACGTCACACCTGACAGGCGGAGTCCTGTTCCCACGAAGGCCTGTCAGGTACGGCTTGTAGACGGCGGGCCCTACCTGGCAGCCAGAGCCCTGAAGACGGAGGAGGCTGGGGCAGCCGGACCTCGGAGGAGCCGGCTACCAGCAGTCGGCCAATCCCTCCCTCGGGCCCCATACGCCATCAACCAGATGAGACACGAAGTGGCAACAGTGATCGCCGACCAGGCGGCGGGACTGTAGCCACGCTTCCCAACCAAGCCTGCGTCATTAGCATTACTGCTACAGTGATCAGCAGCTGGCAAGACCCGCAAGCGGCAGGAGCGGCTTGTCGGCTCCGTACCAGACCAGACGGCGGGGCCCACCAGGCGGCGGGCCCCAGCTGTCGGCAAAGAGGCCGGCGACCAGAGAGAATGATGATCGGGCCCTACGTCCGGTCGGATTACCATTGTACCCCTGGGGGTAGGCCTATATAAACCCCCCAGGGCACCCATGCAAAGGGTTCGACCCTGTTAGGACTAGACTCATACCTAGAGGAGGAGAGAGCGTGCCTGCCTTCTTCCACCTCTAGCAAACAGCTCGAGGAGCACCATTGTACCGCTTACACATTAGTGATCATGCGGAGACCCTGCAGAGAAGGACTAGGGGTGTTATCTCCTAGGACAGCCCCGAACCTGGGTAAAGTACGCCGGCGTTCTTGTCTATGCCTCATCCCGCTTCCAGGCACCGGCGACGTTCTACTCGGTCCCACCATGATAAGCCATCCTTTGGCATATGTCGGACCCAACCCTCGACAATGTGTCCCCCTCCTTTCCCTCTAGGATGAGTAATCCTTTATTTTCCATATCCATATGGTCAAGTCCTTAGGTTTGTGAAATCATGTAATGGAAAAATAAGTGCCAGCGAGTATCCCAAAAGGAGGGTCAAAATGGGTATAATCGATATCAATCCATAGACTTCTTTTAATAATACAAATTTTGAAAAAATAACCTATAGTTTTTACCTCTACCCTATTGATTATCATTTCAGCGATCAACTTTCTCTATTTAACACCTTTGAACTAATTTCATTCATTGCTAAAACATGAACTACAACTGAAAATAGTAAAGATTCGAACTCCCTACTAATAACACTATCGACAAAAGGAATAATGCTTCATGGACTACATGACTAGCTCTTATACGAGTTCCTTGTAAACCACTACTTGCGTACATTACTCCAAATGAATCTGTCTTTCCGGCGAGGGATCCACCAGGTAGGCCCATGATGATAGCCGACCCAACTAAGGGCCTAGGTCCAAAGATGCTCAGGTCGAGTGCAGCGGCGCCACCAGTCTTGGGCTAGGAGACCTCCTAAATGGTGATCTCCACGTCGGTTTGTGCTACTAGCGCATGAAGGAGACGCCTAGTGGGCCGGCCCAGGAAAACCTTCGCTCAATCGAATGTGACCTCATGCGAAGCAGTCATTCACTAGATCACATTGTAGGCAACCTCGACAGTGTCCTCTCCTCGGCAGTGTCTGCGTGTCCTGTGGGTGGCCAGGTCGGCGGCTGCCCTTTCTTGTCAGCATGTTGTAGCGGTTTTAGCCCGCATTTTCGTTAATTAACCGGGCAACTCTCTTTGACCTATTTTAATGAATCGGGCCTAAGAGACCGAACTTCAAGAAAAAAAATCACTAGATCACATCTTGCTGGTTGATAGGTTGAGTGGGGGACTAGTTGACCATGACTTAAAAAATCATTTTAAAACCATGTCAATATGAAGAGTTCATAAAAAAATAAACGAGAATTAAAAAAATTTCATAAAAAATAGCAAAAATGAAAAGTTCATGAAATTGAAAAAGGTTCGTGAAATTCGAAAAAGTTCAGAAAGATTGAAAAGAAGTTTATAAAGTTGAAAAAAGTGCATGAGCTAAGAAACATGAATTTGAAAAAAGTTCAAGAATTGGAAAAAAAGTTCATGAATTTTATAAGTTCACAAATTGAAAAAGGTTCATGAAAGTTGGAAATGTTGTTGATTTTTTTAAAAGTTCATTTAAAGAAAGTTAATGAATTTGAAATCAATTTGAAAAAGTTCATTAAATTTGATTTTTTACAAATTTGGAAAAAGTTCATGAAATTGAAAAAGCTATGCAAAATTTGAAAAAAAATCACTATGATAGGAAAAAGTTTGGAATTTGAAAAAAAGGTCACGAGCTAAGACACATGAATTTGAAAAAGTTCACTAAGATTGGAAAAAAGATCGCAAATTTGGAAAAACTTCAGGAGCTAAGACACACAAATTTGAAAAAATTCATACATTTGCGAAAAAGTACATGGATTTAGAAAAAATATATTACAAATTTGGAAAAACTTCATGGATTTTAAAAAGTTCACGAATTAAAAAAAGTGTTTAAAAAAGATTGCAAATAAAAAAGGGGAAAAGAGAAAAAAAAAGAAAGTAAGAAAACCCGGCCAAACTAATACATAAAACCAGTAGAAAAAAACGACCGGAAGCTAGTAGAAGCTTCGCACAACCAGAAAAAACCCGGGAGCCAACTTCCCCGCTCGAGCTTCCATTCGCGCGTAAAGTTTTATATGGAAATCCCATATATAATCTGTCGAGTGGGAGGGTGTGTTCCCGGACGCAGCTTCGGTGCCTTAAAGGCACCTGACTTTGGGTCACTGACATGTGGACCAGCCACCCGTTGGATCCACATATCATAGATACAAAAGCAGGTGCCTTAAGGCACCGAAGCATTGTCCGTGTGCTCCGTGTACCGTTATAACTATGCCGGGCGCCGAATAGGAAATGCGTTGTGCTAGTCGGTGTCCAAAATGGTTGCTCATTTGCAGCAGTGGACACCACTCGCTAGAAAGGTGGATGCAGATGCCAGTATCCTGGTGATCTACAAGATTCACGCTTCTGCTATCAACTTGGTGCACTCTGCTCCATCTCCGCCCATGTCTAGCTAGTGCCTTATGTTCTTTATTTTGCTTGACCTCGTGCCTTGAGCTCTTGGTTGAACTTATTTGTCTGTATTTGGGCTGATGTACCTTTGAACCTCGTTTATACTGTATTGGTTGTAGTTGGATTATGTTGCCGTTATGACTTTATTTATAAAGTAAGACGTGGTGCGATGTGAATTTTTGGAACATGGGTCTAGGCATAGCCGATTAAGAAAAAAATTCGAAATTTTTTTTGCGACAAAAATAGTCTACCATAATACTCACGTTTAAAGTTTCAACAACTGATCTATATAGTATTCTGGCAAAAAATAGTGCAGCTACGAAAACCATGAATAGTAGTGTTCATATAGTATTGATTCTGTTGTATTTTGCTTGGAATACGGAGTAAATCATTTTTTCCCGAAGCTTTTACCGTGAGTATTATGCTAAACCGTGCATGTTACCAATTTTTTTTAAAAAATATTTAACTATTTTACTCCTTTTTTTAATTCGGGTGCAACCAAGACCCAGGTTCTGTTGTGTATTTTCAACACTGTGTCATTTTATATCTAAAAGAAGAGATGTTGATGTGAGTCGGACGCCACTGCCTATTGCCCCGGCGGAAGGGTAGCACCGCCCAGACGAAAACCATACCATACGAAACCTCACTCAGAAGTGTAAGCAAAAAATCTCACCTAATTGTCTTTTGTAAATTGTCAAAACCCTTCTCAACCACCTTTGCCAACCACGAAAGCAACGCTTCATGTGCGACGTAAGCAACATGTTCCCTCGTCCTGTTCACCTTTCTTCAGATCTGTTCCGTCAATCCCTGCTGCATCAAAGCTGTTCTTGAGCTTGTCCATGACGATGCAGTTTAGGTATTTAAGAAGTTTGATTTAACTTATGTGACCCTAGGTCACATTCTACCATCGCACTACTTTTCTTCTTCTATAGATTATAAATGCCTTAGCAATTAAACAGAGTTGGCATTATAGTCATTCATCAACACCTCCCGGTGATTGCCAGGGACATCTCCTATCATCATACTACTTGGGTGTATACATTACTGGACGTTTCCACTCTCTCCCATATGGAACTTTGATTCTGACATTTTTGCTGACAAAATTGTGAGAGAACGATGTGTTACATAACAAACGACTGGCCGGGGGCTCAAGATCTACAACAATGCAGTTTTACTTTTATTTTTATTTTTTGTGAAGTCGGCTCCTTACAATTCGATTCATTAAAAAACAAAAGAGAGCTATTTGATTAATTGCCAAAAAATCATGTAAAAACCATTACAACACGCCTACAAGAGAAGGCAGTGCCCCTTTTTGAAAAAAAAAGAGAAGGCACTCCGGCCAACTCGACTATCCACAACCCCCGTACACACCATCAAAAAGAAGACCACTATAAAGGTTGCCTGAAAAATGTCATTGTCATCACTCCTCTCCGAGCAAGCGATCCGACTCACCGTGGACAACCAACCAAGAACGCTCAGGCCAATCAACATATTCAAGCCATGTCCACCTATGCCAAACAATCGACCAAATATGTGAAGGATCAGGTAACTCCCACTTCAGACTTCGGTGACGAGCCACACATAGGAAAAAAGAAACGCCATCCGAGAGGCGAGGCCATGCCACCATCATCGTTGTCACAAGAATCACAGCGCCATCCGAGGCGAGGCCACCGCCCCGCCAACCGTACCACCTCAACCAAGCACCACCACCACAACAAGGCGGCTCTGAATCAGGCGAAGACGTCGTCGCCGCCACGTAAGTCGCCAAACACCAGACCCTCAATAGCACCAGCTGAAGACGGACACGGCGATGGTAAGGGCTCACAATGCAGTCTAACTCAATTGGGTGTGTACTTGTGTTAGGCGTACGTTAGGCTACCTCATGCCATAACCAAATTAGCACATGTTGATTGCCATGGCCATCGCTGTCCTCCTGTGGCTGACGAAAAACGCGAGACCAGAGTCTCGTTTACCCCCTACGTGTCCACCCTCGCTCCGCCAAGCATGCAGGGCTACTGCGTAGGCCGGCTGGACATGACGCGAAGCAAATCACGGCGTGGACAAATGCCGCCGATTTTGATGTTAACTCGACGACAAGGCAAGCAAACACCTAAACCTCAAGCAAGAAACTGCGGCGGCAAAACGGCTCTTTGGCTCCTCTCTCCTCTGTCAGATACTTCCTCTTCTTGGCTTAGCAACTTCGTGACGAACTGAGAGCTGCATCTGCATGTGGCCTGGGCTGAGGAGCCAACAGGATTTCGAATGCGATCAACGAAGCTGTGGCATTCGGTTCACAAAGCTTCTTGAAATTGGCAGTGAAAAATTAGTAAACTACATATCTTCTGATGACCGAATTGCAGGGGACATTTCGCTATTTTTTTTTGTTTTGGCCGATTCGGCCACACTAAGCAACGGTACAAAGTGAACTTGTTCTGATGCTAGTTTTTTAGAGGAAAACTTGTTCTGATGCTAATAATGCAGGAACATAAACAACGAAGGTTCTTCTTCTGTCGCGAATCATCGACTACCAATCAGTTCATCAGTTCATGTTATGTGAACCTCAGCTTGTACTACTAGAGTACTCCATCGAACAGAGTAGTTTATTTATGAACTCTTTCTTTGTCAGTGAACTTTTTTGTGCCACGAGATTAATTGAACTGCTCGGTGCTTGACAATGATATGGGGTACCCACCATAATGTAGATCTTTTGAGGACCCCTCCAGTGATTATCCCCGAAAATATCAGCGCGCAGTTAGGAGGAATTCAGCTAGCAAACCAATTGGAAGACACCATCTAACACCCAATCTGCGGTAGCACATTTTTTTTATAATCGGCTGCGAAAATCATAACCTTGAAAGCAGGAAAACACTGGTCAGCTAAACAATGAAATGGGCAAAAATCAGGTCAAAAAAAACAATCAAATAGGCAGAAACAGATTGGAAAATTCTAGGTTAGCGTAATCAACATCAATTTCATACAGAGAATGTACTACAACCATCATCTCAAAGCAGTATTTAGTTGAATAGTTGGCATCTTCTAGGTGTTCTTCGAAAGAGCTTCACCCAAACAAGCATTTACTTATGTAGAATTACATAAAGTTTAGACTTTGAGACGACAAGCAGAATATGTAGGTCAACGAAAGGACCATGTAAGTAAGAACGGTCTACGTTCAAACGAATTTTGAGTATCTACTTATAGTATGAAAAGTATGATTTAGGGTCGCGATTGTGCCGAAAGTGAAGCTCAGGTGCTCCAATTTCTCAAACGTTGCTATTGTCGCATGCATCTTTTCACCCCGTAAAGACAAAGGTATTGATAACTGACCATTCGACGTACATTTTTTCACACACTTTCTTGAGACGGCGAGAGAGAAAAATTCAGAACCCTCTTTCGACAAAATGACCTTTACTGGTAGTTTCAGGAATTCAATAACGACACAAACAAACAAATATATTCCATATACTTCGTCCATAAAGAAATATAAGAGCGTTTAGATCACTATGATAAGGCAATCAGGGGACTAGCTATAGGGCCCTCTTTCGATAAGCTCAGCTGTCTACACCACGAAAACGTGCAATCACAAAAGAAAAAAAAAGAGTGAATTCCACTTTTTACCCCATATTTGTACATTTGTGACACTAATTACCCCGTCGAGTGAAAATTCGTCTAGAATACCCCTTTTGAAAGCTTTGGACCCTCGTTTTCTGATGCGTGTCCATCAGGTAAGGTGTGAGGTGATGCTCCGGATCCAAAAATATGTGGACGGCCACAAGGAATGGAACAGATAGACAAGAGAAGCTTGGACAAGATCGCCAATGATGCCCTCCGATCCTTACAGATTTTTTTACGAATCAATGACGCAACATGCCGATCCTATCGACCATAAACAAAGAAAATGTAAAACTGAGGTAAAACCGTGTTAAAAGTCTTCAAAATCTGATATTTCGATAAAATTTCCGCTAAATGGGGTAATATGTGTCACAAATGTACAACTACAAGGTAAAAAGTGGAATTCACTCAAAAAAAACACCACAAAAATGTGAGTGGCAGCCAGCAGAGACTGCCAAGATATCTTCTGTCTGCCTTTCTGAAGGGGGTCACTGATGCCTTGGACCAAATGCGTGGAAACTTCTGCCGCACTAGCACCGACCAGAGAATATCAGCCACTAATACGATCTTGAGCCTGGCCTGTCAATGATTCAGTATAGCGAATGCACTGTTTGGTTGGCTGATTGGTTGTTTGTTCCATTCGGCCACCTTTCTCTCTCCAGACCCTTCTTTGCTGCTTCCCTCGTCTCTCTGCCTCTCTGCCTGCCTATAAAAGGCCAGAACGTCTTCTCGCTCATAAGAGGCGGCTCATCTCTTGCATCTGTCACACTGCACAAAAGCAAAACCACTCTTCAAGAGTAGCTAAAAGGACAAATCGGCAAGAGGTTGTGTGAGATTTGGTGCAAATCGCAAGATGGTTAAGGTATGTCACCACTTGTCTTGTTCCAGGACTAGCTAGTGTTCAGTTTGATTAATTTTGTGCATCGTTCTGAATTTTTGGGTATTTGTTGCAGCAAAAGATTGTCCTCAAGTTAGCTCTGGACGACGAGAGGAAGAGGAGGAAGGCCTTCAAGGCCGCCGTTGGCATGTCGGGCGTGACATCCGCGACGATGGAGGGGGACAAGATCATCATCGTCGGGGACGGCGTCGACCCGATCACGCTGACCACGATGCTCCGGCGCAGCCTGGGCTACGCCGAGCTCCTCAGCGTGTCGTCCGGCGACGACAAGAAGAAGGACGGCTACGGCGCCGCCTACGGGTACGGCGGCGGCGAGAAGAAGAAGGACGGCTACGGGTACGGCGGCGCCGACGGTGGCGGGAGCGGCATGAGCTTCGGCGGCAAGGAGGGTGGCGGCTCCAAAGGTGGCGGCGGCGGCGGCGGATACTCTCAGAACGCGGTTGCGCCGGTCACGTACCCCGCGTACCAGCAGTACAACGCCATGCCGTCCTACCCGGTTTACTCCTACCCTGCTCCGGCTTATCAGCATCAAGAACAGGATCCCGGCTGCAGCATTATGTAGTAGTGGCATACTCTAGTTGTTAGTTAAGGGGAGATGATGCGTCGGAGAGATCTGGAGAGTTGCGAGCCGTGTTCAGGCCATGATTTTGATGGCCTGACCCAAAAGTTGGCTGAGAGGGCAGAGAGATGCTGGCTCCCTGAGCACTGAGTAGTACTCTACATATGTACAGTACAGGTTGGTTGGATCAGCAATGGTGGTTTGGAGCGTGGTAACAGATTGTACAGGAGGAATGAATAAAAGGAAACTCAGGTGTTTGCAAGCATAGAAGCACAAGATGCAGAATCACTCAAGATACGGCCCGATCGGGCACGGTTAGTTCAGGGACTGAATCAAAATCATTTACTCCTTCTGCCTCATAATATAAAAGCGTTTTTGACAGGAGGCCCATTTTTTTTTGAACATCAGTACAGACACAAGCGCTTATATACACGCGCATACACTCATCTATGAGCACCTCCGAAAGACTAAGTCGGCATATCATCTTGAGATTTACGAAGTCACCGGAAATCCTGAAATAAATTCAAAAATAAATGCAAGCATCATGATTTGAACCCTGATGGGCTGGGGATACCACAGTCCCTCTAACCATCCAACCACAGGTTGGTTCGCAACAAGAGGCCCACTTACAAAGCAAATTAAAGGATAAACATGAAACTAGAACAAGCCTTACACATTCTCAAAAAAAAGGAACAAGCCTTACACCTAGCCGAGGCCCGACTAAAGACACCTGGCCCCACGACAACACCCCCGAGAGGGTGACGGCACGAAGCGTCGTCGTTACCAATTCCAAAAGATTAGAGTTTTCACCCCGGAGCCTAGCACAAGGACAAGATCCACATCGACATCTTTAGGAAGCAAGTAACACCTATGGGCGCCACCGTCACCGGCGCCAGAAACACAAAGTTTTTGCTTAGAAACTCGCCTACATCACGGGAGGATCCCGATCACCACCACAACAAGGGTCAGCTCAGCCACACCGGATCTGGTTACTGCCAGAGCATTCCAGAGCCTCCCGTCCACTACACACTTTGTCACCCAGATGACCAAAAGGTGAAGCCACCACCAGTGGCGGAGCCAGGAAAACTTAATCAGGGGGGCCAACTGATGTTAAATCATGTTGGGGAGGGCCAAAGCCAGCAAAATCATCATAAATACACAATATTAGCAGCAGATTAATCCCTCATATAGTGGCAAAATCTGCATGTTGACCTAGGCCGGGGCCCCTGCTAGCACCCCCCTGCCTCCGCCACTGGCCACCACCACCACCTCGGATCATGCCGGAAAGCCAACCATTGAGGCCACCATCCAAGACCACCGATCCCGTAACCATTCCCCTAGGCACCACCAACCATCTACATCATGACCATGCAACCACAATAGTAGAATCCAAAGGCTCCTCCTTTCACCCCTAGCCCGACATTAGCCATCGGGCATGGGTCGACGCCCCCACAGTAAGAAGCGGCCACACCCGCATCCCTAACCGGTCCCGGTGTACTGGAGGGGATACAACCCAGCAACAATATGCATGCCTTGTGCTTACGAGAACATGTCGAAGAATTAACATCAACCACAATACATATTTTTTTTGCGGGAATCAACCACAATACATCGACTAACCTGTGTCGGATAAGCTTACATAATACGTCTCCTAGTGTCGTTCAGTCGTTGCCGTATGTGAGCGATTTGCAACAAAATAGCTTGGATCGCTTCTCGTCTACAACAGTGCTACTAGAACACAAGAGTTTAAGAAGAGAAGCAGAGGGTACTTGAAGAACGGACAGGGATAGAAGAACACAATGGACAGTTTCAGCACAAGGCTAGCGTCTTAGTAGGCACTTGTTACATACAGTGTTCACCGAAATATATGTACCTTTGAAAATGGACCCACATAAACATGTATAATGCTTTCACTTTACAATGTGAATACAAATCTACGCATACTAATATACGTCATCGAATATATGAAATACGCAAACAAGATTGACAATCTAGGCGCAGATCGGCGGCCCACAATCTGCATGCCCCTGCCATTGCGTTTCGCAAATCCCCTCACGGAGACTAGGGCCCTCTTGGAGAAAATATTAGAACCCTAAAGGCGTCTTTGATTCGTAGGATTTTGAAAACGTAGGAATAGAAAAGGTATATGATTGGAGTGGCAATTCCCACTTAAATCCTATAGGGTTAGCAATGAGTGTTTGATGGCACAGGAAAAACAAAGAAATTGTAAAAGGAGGTTGAAGTGGATGTTAGATTTCCTATAAAATGTAGTATAAAAGATTTCATAGAAAAAATTCCTATGAGATTCAATCACATGAACCAAAGGCCCAACATAGAAAAAAATCCCAAAGATAACAATCCTCCTGAAATCCTATAAAATCCTTTAAATCAAAGGAGACCTACATATATGTTGTATTGATATGATCCTCCTATGGGGTATATATGGAAGTACTATGTGAGGAGTGGCTTGAAGCATAAGACAAGTCATTTGATTTAAACCAATTCTATCTCTATCCTTCCTTATCTCTAACTAGCATGTTTATACTTCTAACATCTCTCCTCAGTCCTAGAGAAAATGAAGCAGATGTTTGTGACTGAATTTAAAGTTACATATGTTTTCATCTCTTCTCCATGTACATATGTTTTCAACAAAAATGTTTTTCCCTGCAAAAAGAAAAGGAAGATGTTTCCTTTTTGCTGGGCGCGAGCCGCGATGTAGTCATAAGTCATACAACTTGCTGTAGATGATGCAACTCGGCTCGGAGGTGTGGATGCAGATACATATCGGCGGCTTGCTACAAGTACTGTGAAGACGCCGTGCACCGCGGCCGCTCGATCGGTAGGGGGTGTTTGGTTGTCTGCATGAGGCCTGACCTGGCTCGCGCAGGACGCAAATGGGCCGATTGGTTCTTGCTTTTACTGTTCGGCCCGCATGGCACGAACCTTAAAGCACTCCCGGGCTTGGCTCTCTGGGAACGCTCGAATCAGAAATTTCTATAGGGCCAGGCCCGAGCGGTGCACGTGGGCGGCGGTGGCTAATGCGTGCGGCCACGCTTGAGAAGCCGCGTTGCTTCCCGAAGCGCCGGCAGTTATTAGCCTCACCGTCCCTCACCGCTCCCTCTCCCCACTCTCCCCCACTCTCTCAACTCTCACTGGCGGCGACGGGTCGGAGGATAGCAAGAAGACCACCAGACTCAATCATCGGCAAGCGGATCATCTCTTGGCCCGCGGCAATGGCGGTAAGCACTTCTCTGTGTTCGTCATGCACTACTTTTTCCCGTTCAATCCAGCAATAGATTCGATCCACAACGGAGAGGGGAATGGGGAATAGAGGTAGATAAGCATGTAGATGTAGTTCTTACTAGTTCATACTACTTCATACTAGTTCATGCAAGATTGAAATAGAGGTAGATGCGGATGCAGTAGAAGGGGGATTGGGGGTACACAATGGACACCGGCTAACCGCGGCGGCCATCACGGGCGTGCGGAGCGGCGGCTCGAGTGGCTCGCCTTCATCTTCTTGTTCATCGCCGTGCGGGGCGGCGGGTCGTCGTCGTCGTCCTCGGCGCTTCTTCCTCCTCCTTAGGCTCCCCACCGGTGACCGCCGGCGGCACGATTGCCGTCTCCCAGTACACTACGGCACAATGGCCATTAGGAGCCCAGTAGTTCTTGTACTTGGACCACTTCTTTCTTTGTTTAGCATCGTCAGAGACGGCCTGATTCATGCCCGGTGAATCATGTCGACTGCCATCGCGCCCTTCGCTGGGTTAGGAATCAACGTCTTTAGCTCTTATGTAGTGGCCCTCATGAGCACTGCATCAGATTCCTTCTGCATGTCAGGCATGGAGCCGAAGTTCGAGCACACCTCCATGATGTTCTCTAATTTGGTGCGGTCACCAGCCGACCACCCGAGGAAGAAGGCCCTCCAACCAATACCCCAAGGGAAGGGGTTGGCGTTGGAGCTGGAGCTAGAACTCATGGTGATGGAGAGGAGGAAGGTTGACAGTGAGAGAAGAGAGGGGTGGGTAAGTAGTGCTGGGCAGGGTGAGTAAATATAGGGGCGATGGAGAGGAGGAGAAGAGTGACGGTCATGCCGTTTTAACTACATGCTCTTCAATAAGTCATGAACTCTGTGTTGTGCCTTCAATAAATCATGCTCTTCAATTATGTGCATATCGAGGAGAGCAATGAGATGGGCACGGAGGAGAGCAATAAATCATGCTCTTCAATAAATCGTGCTCTTCAATAAATCATGCTCTTCAATTATGTGCAGATCGAGGAGAGCAATGAGATGGGCACGGAGGTGCTCCCTGCCGTTGACAATAAGGACAAGCAACCCCTTCATCCAATGCCCGAGGAGGTTGTGTTGCGGCCCACCACCGAGGAAGAACCGAAGATGCCTGAGGTTGGCGACGACGAGTGCATGGAGGAGCCCCCCAGCAACAAGCGCCACAACTACGACTACCATCAGGAGGATGACCCAACTCACTTCTGCAAGGTCATCCTTGCACCGAAGTTTGAGTGCATCCCCATGCCCCTGGACTTCACCAAGCACTTCGTCGCGGTGTCGACGGAGTTCAAGCTCAGGAACAACATCGGCTGCTCCTGAAAGGTGACGGTGAAGATGATGAACAGCAGGGTGACCCTGGATCAGGGTTGGGCCACCTACGCAGCCGTTCATCATATCAAGATCGGCTACATGGTGACGTTCAAGCTCCTCACTCCCGACACCCTCAAGGTCATCATCTTCGACGACGATGGCATTGAGGTCGTCAACAAGTGCGGGAAGCACGACGAAGCCTTCGCCGCCAAGGACTAGGGCCGGGGCACCTTCTTCCTAAATACTATCTAGTCTGCTTTGGACTGTTTATGGTTTATGCGTTGAACTGTTATGAAGTGTGGTACTGCTTATCTGAAATATGCTGTTAAGTTGTTGATCTTTTTGTTTATACTCTGCTCTGTTTATGATGTGTGCCACATGGTTGTGTTGAAGTGTGCTGGTAATCTCACCAACTAACCAAAAAGGTTACTACACATCAGACGTTGCATACAACCAAACATCATGTTTTGGATTTGTCTATTAACATGCAGTCAACCAAACACCAGACAGTGTGGTTCAGCCTATAAAGACAAGAGGGCATGCAGACAACCAAACAATTTACAGATGATACATTTGAGGCTGCATTTGTATAACCAGATTGAGTTAAGAAGGCTATGCAATGCAGCTAATGTTCAATGCTCGCTTATCGGCGGCTACGATCGGCGCGCGTGTAGTCGAGGATGACTTTATACGCAGATGGATCGAAGTCGGCCTCCGATGGATGTCCTTCACTTTGTCCTGTGTGTGGATGGTCTGATATGCACTGTCGTACCTTCCAGTGCCTTCCCGTGCCTCTCGTACGTTGTATATATGCAAGCGTATAGCTTCTAGGGCCTTCCCGTGATGATGCATGCATTGCATGGCATCTTGTCTGCACGTGGACGATGGACGCACTAGGCGATGAAGCTGGAGGTGATGCATACGCGCTATCGATGTACTCTAGATTGGATCGATGGCGCTCACGCGCGCGGATGGAGGCGTAGGCTCGTCCTCGCGTGCGCCGCGTCATCGTGTGCGCCGCCTGCGTCCCTCTGGTCCGGACGCTCGCTCGCTCGCTTCCGCCGTACCTCATCGAATTGGATCCTCATCGTTCAGAGGTTGGCGTATCCTCATCGAATTGGATCTGATCTTTGGATTTACTAGATGATTATTCGACGCGTTGCTCCCGAAAACTTGCTAAAAGAACGCATAGAAGCTGCTACAAAAAACATCTAAAATTAATGGGTAACAAATGCAGTCTTAACAAAAGAATAAAATACAAATGATATAAAAGAAGGGAAAAATGAATTGGAATTAAAACAATGTCAATTCTAACCAAATGTGAAGGTGAATTACATAGTTATGGTGCAACCGACCAACACATATACTGTCAACACAAAATAAAATGCAAAGAATAAATTATGACCACCCCGCAAAAAACCCAGAATAAAGTATGACTAACATGCATAAATTGATGATGATGTGGTGTGTTGCATGCATAGAGTAATGCAAAAATAATATAATGTAAAATTTATGACTTGCATGCATGACTTATGTATGTGGCATAATTGTATGTTAGAGAAATAGGTAGTGTGTTGTAGCTATTTAGAAATAGAAGATTTGCCTAATTTAAAATATCAATCTAGTATTGTTTGATCTACTGGAACGGATCTGATCTTTGATTGATCGGGTGCGGCGCCCCCGAGGAGAGAAGATTAATCTCTTAGGGGCGGCGCTCTACGGAAAGGTGAAGGAACCTATTGATCACTGTCATTGGACTAACCGCTTTAAAAAATCACGTATATCTGTTGTATTGATTTGACCCTCATATAGGGTATATATAGAAGTATAATGTGGGATAGGCTCAGAGTACAAGCCAAGTCATTATTGGTTTAAACTAATTATGTCTCTACCCCTCATGATCTTTGACTAAATTTGAAGTCTCGGTTGATAGGGTCTTAAATTCAAGACCTCTTAACTTGGATACTATATTGAATTCATGCTTCAATCAATTATCTTAAAATTCGGATCTAATGAAGACATGCAGACAATACATTTTGACAATCTCTCTCTCATCTAGGCTTATTTAGACTTAGACGTCGGATCGATTTAAAGTCGTATTATATATTGCGTTGAGAGGGTCTTTAAACTTGAGACCTCTTAACTTTAATACTATATTAAATCCATGCTTCAGATAACTCATTCAAAAACCGAAACTCATAAAAACAGGCAGACTATATATTTCAACACCTCTTTCGATGAGGTTAACTGTCAACAGCACGAAAATGTGCCAGCAGAGGAGATTAGCAAGTTATCTTTGTGTCTGTCTGTCTGAAGAGAGAGAGAGAGAGAGAGAGAGAGAGAGAGAGAGAGAGAGCGCTGTGTGCTGGTTTGGAGCAAGAGCAAATGCGTGGACACTTCTGCCGCATTAGCACCGAGCAGAGAGTATCAACCACTAATACGATATTGAGCTTCAGGGAGGAGCAGCAGCCAACTCGGGCGTTTGGCACAGAACCAGGCGCGTCAATAATTCAGTATAGAGAATGCACTGTTTGATTGGCTGATTAGTTGTTTGTCCCATTTGGCCACATTTCTCTCTCCAAACCCTTCGTTGCTGCTTCCCTCGTCCCTCTTCTCTCTGCCTGCCTATAAAAGGCCAGGACGTCTTCTTGCTCATAAGGGGCGGCTCATCTGTTGCATCTGTCACATTGCACAAAAGCAAAACAACTCTTCGAGTAGCTAGCTAGTCTGCTAGTGTACTGTCAAAGCTAGCTTGGAGATTCTGTGAGACTTTGTGCAAGTTGCAAGATGGTTAAGGTATATTCAGTTTGCTTGTCTTGTTCCAGTCCAGGACTGGTGTTCCGTTTGCTCAAATTTGTGCGTCGTGCTGAATTTTTGGATATTTGTTGCAGCAAAAGATTGTCCTCAAGTTGGCTCTGGATGATGAGAGGAAGAGGAGGAAGGCCTTCAAGGCTGCCGTTGGCATGTCAGGTATGAACAAGCCACAAATAACAGTTAATCCATAATCCGTCGTTCCATCTTCTTCTTGTGCTTACGAGGAGGTGCTCAATTCAATTCGACAGGCGTGACATCCGCGGCAATGGAGGGGGAAAAGATCATCATCGTCGGGGACGGCGTCGACCCGATCACGCTGACGACGGTGCTCCGGCGCAGCCTAGGCTACGCAGAGCTTCTCAGCGTGTCGTCCGGCGACGACAAGAAGAAGGACGGCTACGGCGCCGCCTACGGGTACGGCGCCGGCGAGAAGAAAGAAGGACGGCTATGGATACGGCGGCGACGGCGGCGGGAGCTTTGGCGGCAAGGAGGGTGTCGGTTCCAAAGGTGGCGGCGGCGGCGGCTACTCTCAAAACGCGGTTGCGCCGATCACGTACCCCGCGTATCAGCAGTACAACGCCATGCCGTCCTACCCGGTTTACTCCTCCTACCCTGCTCCTCCTGCTTATCAGCATCAAGAACAGGATCCAGGCTGCAGCATTATGTAGATGTAGGTGTTAATTAGGGAGAGATAATGCGTCGGCGAGGAGCAGGGCCGGGGTTTAGGCCATGATTGATGGCATGACCCAGAAGTTGGCCGAGAGAGGAGAGCGATGTTGGCTGCCTGAGCACTGAGCAGTACGTATGTACAGTACAGTACAGGTTGGTTGGTTGGATCAGCAATGGTGGTTTGGAGCGTGGTAACAGATTGTACAGGAGGAATGAATAAAAGGAAACTCAGGATTTTTTTTTTGAGGGGTAGAAACTCAGGTGTTTGCAAGAATAGAAGCACAAGATGCAAAATTACTCAAATATGACGCAAGATGTATCAAAATCATGACGGGCTTAACTGACTAAAAGCATCTCCAACAACAGCCCTATCCTTAGGAATCGGTCGTTTTTGGAACATGAAGGATCAAAACAGGCCTCCAGCAGCTGCCAATCTTAATTTTTTTTTGTAAGAAAAATTAGGCAGCCCGAAAAAGAGGCTTCTCGTGCAGCAAATTTGGGGCACTTTGGCAGATGCGCAAAAAACGCGAGGTTGGTTTCGGACGCCTGCATGCGATCAGAAACCTTTAAATATGCCCGCCCGCCGACTGCTGCGTACCATGGCCGGCTCCTCCGACCCTGCCGCCGACCCCTATAGGCTCGCCGCCACTTCCACCCTATTTTAGGGCGGCTGTTGGAGCAGTTTTGCCTTGTTTCGTGCAAAAAAATAATGTTTTTTGCCCTATTATAGGTCTGTTGTTGGAGATGGCACTTGCTCGTGCACAAAAATGGCAATTTTTGTGCCTTAAATCTTGCTCATCATGTTTTCGTGTCCAAAAATAGGGTTGTTGTTGGAGATGCTTTAAAGTCTCCCTTTTCTCTCCATCAAAATCATGCCAGAATTACTGCACTAATCTAACTAACTAAAATCATGCAAAATGCAAGGTTTTCTTTCTTTTCATTTTCAGTTGGACAAAAATGTAGTGTGAAGTTATAAAGTTCTCCTATATGCAGAGAAAAGTTTCTTGATTTCAACAAGAAGGTATCTAAAATTTAGTTTAAAAGGTGAAAATACCTTGTCGAGAAGCTAATCTTAACCTCAGTTGGAGGCTTCAGAATTATGTCAAATGATCTCTTAGCACCGTTCAAAGTTCAAAAAAATGTTGAATTATGTCTATGTGTTAGTTAAACATTTGGGGGTTTGTTGGGTCTCAGTAAGGTTTCAGTTTATAACTTTCGAGTTTCATGTGGGAAGCTCTTAATTTTTGTTCTAAGTTCTATGGGAGAGGAGGCATATGATGTTTTCAAAAGAGATAAATGTTCCCGTAGCTTTGTGGGATGTCGAAAAGCAAACTTGGGCACAAAAGACTACAAGTTAGCATTGCGTAGCAATTAAGTGAGCATTGCTCGTTTGGTCCGGAGAATTAATGTATTATCCCACCACCTATATTCAACTTCTTGGAGATGTGACTTTCGGTTCCTATTTATACTATAGGTGCCTCTTTCCAAGAACAAAAAAACATATGGTTTACCTAGGTTCAAATAATTGGCGCTATCCTACTCGTTGATGGAGGTTCGGACCATCATGAGAATGTTGCCCACAAAGATCCCGCTAAGCGTGTGGCCACCTGTTACATCATGACTTGGTACCATAAAAGGTCAAGACTTAACTTGGAGTTGATCTTCCACGAAGAAGGCGGTCATCAGCCCTTGTGCAAACTTTTTGAATCCTTCACCAAAACTTGGAAGTATCTCAAGTGACTTTTAACCATCTAGAAGACACACACAAACCCTTCAAAAGTAACAAGCGAATTCGGCTGAATGAACTGCTCAAAACATCTACAATGAACATCTTAAGAAAACATGTGATTTCTCTCTACAATAGGCTTGAAGCAAAGATATTTGAACACAAATGAAGGAGGTCAAGAAAGGGATAATCTTGGCTTCGAACTCACAAGGGATCTACTCTCAAAGAACTCTCGAAACTACTCAACAACCTCTCTTACTACAAAGGGGTATGGGGGTGCGCGTGTGCACATGCGCACAGGGTGAGAGAGCAGTTACCGAGGAAAAAAATTAATTGTGTCGGAAGTACCAAAGATAAATTCTCGACACTACTGGGCATGTTTATTAGAGGGTGTTTGTTTCCACGGACTCATTGGTTTAGGGACTTAAAAAAGTCTCTATAAGTCCCATCTAAACCAAACAGGAGGGACTTAGGGACTTAAAGTGGGCATTTGGGACTTATGAAATAAGACTCTCAAGGAGAGACTTATAGGGACTTATAGTTATAATATGGTCTTTTAGTCCATGTTAAGTCTCAAGAACCAAACAGATAGGGACTTAAGACTTATAAATTAAGACTAAAAAAAGTCCTAGAACTTATGAATCAAACAAGGCCTTAATTGAACGGCCGGGAGGAAAACACGGCCCTCCGTGAGAGTGTGTGATTCCTTGGTTGTACTACCAAGCTATCCAGTAAGCCTCTCAAAAATTGTAACCACTTGTAGCACCTGGAATAAAAAAAAACTCAGAGGCACAGAACAAAAGAGATGACTCTTTTCTGTGAAAGATAGAACAAACTCGAGAAAAACTAGTCTCCGAAATACCGGAGGTCAACACAGTTGTTCTCAAAGAGAAACATGATAGAAGGCTAATTCCTGCTTGGATGTACTCGGTGTATTTTCTTGAGAGTAGCAGTTGTATACTAATGCATGTGCATAAGAAAATCGATAGGTGCTCGGAAGTCCCAGAAAAAAAGTTATGCTCTGAGGTAGTACAAGAGCTAACAGAGATAGACCCAAAGGAAATGGAGCTCGGTGGTACTATATGGTCAGACGAAAGAACGTGGTTGGCTTAGCAAGCTCACTCATTCGTCGCAGGGCGGCCAGTAATACTGGGTAGAAATACTCGAAAATAACCAGGAAAACAAAAGGAGTGAGAACTTGGGGATTTTGGGGCTTGCTACAGCATGGTTTGTCAACTGAACACCCTTGAACCACCAGACGATCCTTCCGCATGAAAACACAATGATGTGTGAAGTAGAGTATTTTAGATTATGTGACAGCTGGAGCAAATTATCTAATGATAAAAAGGGACGTTGAGCTATGTCGCCTAAACTAAGAAACAAGAGATTCCTCCGAGAAAACTGCGGTTAGGAGAAAACAGTTGCTCCCGGATGGCGACTCCCCGGGCGACAGCGGGGGCCCCCGCCGCGCCGTGTCCTTCTGCCGCGGCTGTTCGGGCGGGCATTGGCGGTCGCTTCTGAGCCCTATTGGCTACGGACGAGGAGGAGGCCGACGGAGATAGCGACGACTCAGAGTATTCGCCGCCGTCGCCTACGCCTTCGGATCTGATTTGTGATCTTTTTCATGCAGGGTATGACGAAGATGAGGTGGCCATTACCGTAGACACGGTTGTGCCGGTGGAGGATCCGGCGAGGGTTGGGCTTCTTCCGGACGAGAGGAAGGAATTAGTACGCCGTGTCGTTCACACGGTTGTGCCGGTGGAGGATCCGGCGAGGGTTGGGCTTCTTCCGGACGAGAGGAAGGAATTAGTACGCCGTGTCGTTCACCAGAGATATGCGGCTTCGGCGGTCAGGCCGTGGAAGGGACCGTTGCCTAAGGTATGCCTTCCAAACCTCACTTTGTTCGATTTAATCCATCCGGATTCATGGACGGTGGTCAAGAAGAGGAGGGCTGCGCATCGGTCGAGAGCAGGATCGCTGCCGGCGGCGGCGGCTGTGGTGCCGTCGAGGCTGCCGAGCGGGATCCGAGCGGCTCGCAGCGAGCGCTTGAACGATTTGCTGGGCCGCTTTGGGCCGGATTCTACGTGCGTTGCCGCATTGCTACGTGGGCCGGATATGGCTGGGTATGAGGCCCAGGCCATACCGGGCGCCACATGCACAATTTCTAGCGCCGCATGCACGGACGTAGTTTCCTCCTCCGCGTGCGTATCTTCATCTTCCTCTAGGGTTCGTCGGCGTGGGACGCCCTTTCTTCCTCCGTGCGGTCCTGGTCGGGCTTGCCGGATCCCGCCACTGCATGCGATGGCCGGTCGAGGAGCGGGTGGGCCGTCGGCAGCACAGCCCCGCGCAGCTGCGAGTAAGGCCGGGGCTGTCGTGCCGCCGCCGCCTGGGAGGGCTGGTCGAGGGGCCCCTGGCGCGGGGCTCAGCGCAGCCGGCGCCGGGCGAGCTGTAGCCGGGGCCGGGCGTGGCGCTCCCGCCCCCTCAGGACGGGTTGGCGGCAACCAAGGGGCACGGCCGCCCGTGCCTGCGGAGGCTCGGCCGCCGGTGATGCCTACGGGCAGTGGAGGTCCCCGACCTCCAGGGCCCACGCCTGCCAGGCCGCCGGACTTTCCCGCGGGAAGAGGAGCCCCTGTAGGGCCGCGACCTCCGGGGCCGTCGCCTCCGGTGGCCACAGCCATGGGTCGTGGCGGCGGGTCTGGTCCTAGTACTGTGGTGCCGGCCCCGGGTGGTGCTCCGCCTCGGGCTGCTCCGCCGCCGCACTATGCCGCGAGGCCGGCTCAGTATCGGTCAGGGTCTTCGCAGCCTAGGAAGGAGTGGACAGTTCGAGAGTCTGTTGAGGCGCCCCGTGATCAGTGGGGTGATGATGGTGTGGATGCGTATGGAGACGGACAGCACCGCGGTTCCTCGTCTACCGATGGAGGCCGAGGCTATACGTGGCAGAGTGACGGGTCTGCTGAGAGACCTTTCCTCGGGCCTCCTGGTGGCTTTGTCGAGGGAGCTTCCGGCCCGGACCCCCGCCAGAGAGGTGGATTCCATGGACGTCGAGGTGGTCGGGGCGGGGGCCGTGGTAGGTTTCGTCGGCAACCTCCGCCTCCGGTTGCTGTTGACCAGAGGGCTACCGCGGTTGAGACAGATTCTGCTCAGTCTACGGATATTACTACTCAGGCTATGGAGGTGGTAACGGCACTGGCCAAGGTTGATGTTCCGGTGCCTGGGGCTGTAGGTGAAACATCAAACAGGTCTGACTCCGAGAGGGCGGCCAAATGGGCGCGCAAGAAGGAGAGGATGCTGTGTTACCGGTGTGGTGAGAAGGGCCATTTTATTGCAGAGTGCGTCGCAGAGCTGTGTGACTCGTGTGGCAAGCTTGCACATGATTCGGGAGATTGCCCGTTAGTGCGTGACCAGGCTCCATCTCTGACTATGTATGGGCTGTACTGTGCGGAGTTATTGTTCTTCGAGTCCCCGGCCGCGAGGGAGATTCCCGAGGATATACAGTGCATAACTACCGGGATTGTGAAAGCAACTCAGGGC